>NW_009636975.1:0-9799 GCF_000690535.1 Cariama cristata | reverse complement strand
CCCGTTTGTCCTCTGTCTTGGGGCCCAGCCGATACAGTCTCGGCTATCCTGGTGTGACAGTGAGTTGGAGGTAATAAACCTCTAACATCCTTTTAATATATATCTATATTGAATATAGATATTTCTATACATACATATAGAATATATATAATACATATAGAGAGAATATATATACACACACACGTTCTCTTCCTGTATTTGCTGCAGCCATCATACTTCACTCCTTTGTAAACTACTTCCTGTTGTTTTATAAAGTAGTAAGTAATGATCTTGAAGGTTCTTGTTTTGACATGTATCTGCATGGATGCGCTTATAAATATTTTAGCTGAGAGGATTTCAAAATTGTAAGTTAGTTCTAGATTGAAAATTAGGGTACAGTTTTCTGTCTTCAGCTCCTAAGCCAGTTATGGAAACTCAGTAAATGTTTTACATTGTTTCCCCCCGCCAAAAAAAAATCATTAAAAATACAAATACCTCTGTGGTTAGGTGAACATAGAAATGGCAGAAGTAATCTGAACTGGTCCTTTTATTTTCAGATCTCATTTTCTTTAGACTTGATTCAATTAATTTTATTTATTATTTTACTCTATTTTGGAACAAATAATGTTAATTCAACCATATATAGATGTTTGGCTGACTACAGAATGGGGGAAGTAGCTAACTTGGATAAGGGTAAATGAGTTGACAAACAAACACTCCCCCCCCAATCATTTCCCGCATTTTCAATTTCATGAAAGTGAAGTGTCAGTAGTTTTCTATGATAAGAATAGATTATCTCTTGGTTAGAGTCAAAACAGTATTAAGAACCTTATAAAAGAAACAACATTTGGTTTATTTGTTCAGGCAAAAAGTCAATTATTTTATTTTCTTAGCAAATCCACAATCAAAACCAAAATTGTTCTTCCTCTCTAGATAGTTCTCTTAATTAAATGTAAAGTAATTTTGCTATACCTGAATTTGAGTCAAACAACTACTACTGGAAAATTTTAGCTAGAGAAAAAATATTTTAGAGACAAAACAGTTAGTAATAATTTTAATAGAATCCATCACAATCTCTTGATAATGCACTAGAGACCCCAAAGGATGTTCTGCTTCTATACCTGACATACTATACATAAGAATAGCAGTACTCCTTCAAGATTGCATGAAAACAGAATGCCTTACTACTTGTATAAACAGTAGATTAGTGTCTGTGTGAGGAAATTATGGAATAAGAATCGAAATAGAAACATCACTTAAAGTAGTAAAACATGAAAAAGTTGATGTACTCTTCACAATAATCAACAGTAAGAGAGCTTCCTCTGCTACCTCTGATCCTGCTGCAGCCAGGCTGCCTGCAGATCTAGAAGAATAGCTGAAGTGGTTTAATTATTTCTAATTATTTCCTGTGAGAAGCAGTGTTTATCAGCAGAGGAATATGTAGTATGATACTAACATAACTCTAAAGCTCTCAAGACCTGGCCCTTTTAATCTTTATGGTGCTGTAACAGGCAGCACGCACAGGTACAGAAGTTCCCTGAAAGTCTGCCTTGTTCCATAAAGCACAGTGCAACATCTAGTACGCAGAAATTAGAGCTTTGAGGTTCCCCGTGCAGTCTTCATCCTGAGCCCTCAGGTAAATGCATCGTTGTATGATGTTATTGGAAAAATTATGTTCTGTTTGTTTGTTTTTTTCCCATGGGATTGCTCTTTAACAGGTCACTGAATGATTGATATTCAGTGGATGAATAGCTGTTTTATGTTTCTTTTAACTCCCATTCAGTGCATGGCCTCAAATACTGTTTGGCACAAAGCGTTCAAACCTGTCACTTGTCCAAGTGACAACCAGTTTTAACCCCCTGATGTTGGACGCTAAGGACCTGGCTGATATCAGTAGTGGAGATGAAAAATCAACATTTCTGCAAATCAGACCAAGTATTTCCAGAAGATGCCCAAATAACATTACATACACATATGTATATGTGTTTGTATATGAAAAACTTGATTAACATAATTTAGATTAGATATCACTTCTTCTATCCAAGTCGGGCTATCACATGCTAGGCCTTAAAATGAGTTTCAGAAAAGCATTACCCTTTTCAGAGCAGAGGCAGAACTCAAATGTCACTGAAGAATTCGATTTCTTTTGTATTACTCCCCAAAGAAATGTCTCCAGTTAAAAAAGAAGTGAGAAAGAGTTTCAATATTCTTTTTAGACAGCTCTGGAGAAATCCTCAATAAAGATCAAAGCGTGAAGGCTTCTAAGGAGAACTTTGATATTAAGAAATGTGGTTCTTAACCTCATCTGAATAATTTGTCTGATATAAAGGAGTTCCAAGTCTTCATGTGATTTTAGAGTTAGTACCTAATCTGAGCTAAAATTACTCTTTCTATTCATATGCAACAGGAATGAATACTGTATATGCTCACTTGAAGTAGAGACAACTTTGCTTTAGCTGCACCTTTGCTTTCTGAGCAACCTAATGCAATGATGAAGTCCTGCCTGTTAGTGCTTCCTGAACACCTCAGAAGAGGTGGTCACATTCACAAGGCCTGTTGGGACCCTGTAGCTTAGACTAAGGCCTACCCTGTGCCCAGGAGAGATCGAGGGAGCACTGGTCAGTCATGGGCAGAAGAGTTTCACGGTGAGGGTGGTGAGGCAGTGGCGGAGGTTGCCCAGAGAAGCTGTGGCTGCCCCATCCCTGGAAGTGTTCAAGGCCAGGTTGGATGGGGCTGTGAGCAACCTGGTCTGGTGGGAGGTGTCCCTGCCCATGGCAGGGGGGTTGGAACTGGATGGGCTTTAAGGTCCCTTCCAACCAAACCATTCTGTGATGATTCTAAGATTCTATGATTTGTTGTTGTTGTTGTTGTAACCTTTAATAGTGCAGACTCTCAAGCAGGAATTGATGTGAAGTGCCACTGTTCAATTTACTGTTACGGACGGAACTGAACTGCATGTTTTCCATAAATACTCAATTAATACCAAAAGTTAGCCCAGAACAGTAGAGGCTGCACTGAGTCAGAGGAAGCACACTGTGCTAACGCCAGCACGCAGGGAGCACATGGGCGCTCGGTCAGAAGTTGTGGTATGTGATTCACCTCTCAGCTGGTAAAGCCCAGAGGAAATGTTCCTCCTCGTTCTGGAGCATCAGAAGCAGCACCGTATTGTTCTTTGTGGGACTGGGAGGGATCATTCTGTCTTTCATTAATTGATCAGCCTCTCGGTTGGTGAACTCAAATAGATGACAGAAACCCTTCCCCCTGCCATGGGGTTGCATTTTGTATACCAGAAAAATCAATGACCCTGTGTTTTAGGCACCCCTCTCCCACATGTTGTATCTTTTTGCTGCAGATACAATATTCAGCTTTTGGAGACTGGAAACAAACTGTCCTTGACAGTACTGATTTTTACTTTCCTCTGAGGAGCACACCTGTAATGTTATTAAATCTTTTGTTACATTTTGACATTTGCTGTGTGATGGACATATTTTATTTGACTCCTATTCCCTGATAAACAAGACCTAGAAATAAGTAAGAAAGAAACAAATCAGTTTTTCATATTACCTTCAACTTTTGTGTGAGTTGCCGATCTGCCAGCTGTACCCATTTCGGTGGCAATCTGCCACTTCCAGCAGTACCCATGTCCTCTTTCACTCACAGCTTGGGTTGCCTGCCCTCCAGAAATTCCATCTAAACAGTCAATTAACATGCACAGAGCAATTTTATACTCTATCCACAAACTTTTAGATCTGCCATTACTGGAAACTCTGACACTGTCCATAGGAAGTCCCACCTGCACATGATGAATGCCACCGAGTGAAGTACTTTGTGTAGGGTCACCACTTTTGACATACATATCTGGGCCACAGGATTCCAGTCTAACCCCCCCGCCATGCAGAATTTATTGTCGTTTCTGAATTTAGATACTATAGTGAAGAGGTTTTGAAAACCTTACAGGAAAAAATACCATGTGTCATACACTGGTTATAAGCTTTCTTCCCAGACCAGCCTTACAACTAAATTAGCTGCTAAGTTATATTTCACTTTCTCCAGTTAAAACACAAACAGCATTGATGGTAAAGACCATATTCCTGTCTAGTACGCAGTAGCATAGAAACCATACAGCTAAATTAGAACTCTGATAGAATAGGTTGCTTAAAATACTGTCTCAGTGTCATGATCTTTTGTAGTATAATGGGAAGATTTGAGACTATTTAGCTATACCTTGTAGAGCTCACACAGATCTGAAAATATTTGTGTGTATTGTGTGTCTGGGAAAGAAATGTAACTAATGAAAGATCTGCTTTGAATATGCTTTTATAATGATATTCATTTACTCTTTTATTAGTGTACAATTTGATTCACATTACGAGTCAGTATTTCAGCCAGGAGTTTTGCAAACTTTGAAATCCAGAGCTCTGGATATGCCAGCTAGAATGTTATTACACGTGTTTCATTTAAAAAAGAAAACCAACCCCCAAAGCAGTATTTCTAGGAGACAAGTCAGTGTACTTGGAGAAATGAGTTATCAGTCCAGTGATATGAACTGCAGCCTATATATAGTAAAAACTTTCAGATTTAGCATATATTGTGTCGATAGCTAAGAGGTACTAGGAAATTATGTATTTTTTGTATTCCACATAGGTTTTTTTTCTTTTCCTTTTAATTATATCATAGTAGTCTCTACAGGTGCACCCAATTTCTAAGTAGCTTTGAAATAGCAAATGCCAGTTTGTAGTTAGAAATATTTAGAATGCCTGATCTAAGGAGTTTTAAAATACATTATGCTCTAAAATGGTCTGAAGAATGTATGAAAGAGTATATAAAGTATAAAAGTCCATTTGAGTGAGATGTAGAAACATGTACAGGGTTGAATGTTTTGACCAAGACCTGTAAGAACTATTGAATGCCAGTCCCAACATACTGAAATGTATAAATCCTTCTTTAAATGATGTAACCTTTCTTTCAATCAAAGCTGTTAAAATAATTTTAAGTAGGATTTTGTTGTTCCTTATTTTGCTAACTGCCAGATGAAGAAAAATACATCATAAATGAGAATGAATTTTCTCTGATGTATTTTGTATGTCCTAATGAAACAAAAAAATGTTCTATTAAGAATTTCTATATTTCAGTATGTCGGTCTTATTCCATTACAGAAAGAAAAGGGATTTAGTCATGACTCTAAATAGACTTCTCCAGCATCAGTATTTCTTGACATGATGGACTTCCTAGTAATCTAGGATATTTAATGAAACTCTGAAATTGCATAGTGCAATGAAAAAGGCATCTATGTCACTACATTGATTCATTTCAGAGACATAAAATCTGATTTCAGTTTTGGGGGTTTTTTTAGCTCTGATAATATGTCCTATGTCTACTCTAGTATTGGCAAACCTAACCTCACACAAGTTATATCTTAGCTGAGAATTTCTGGTATTGATCAGTATGGGTTTTGTTTCAAATAATCAACATTTTTGAAAAGGAGAAACTTAAATTTCTTCTAGTTCTCCAGAGTTATTCAGAAAGAAAAAAAAAAAAAGGCTAAATCTGAAACTTGGAGTATGGCTATAGAAAAAAAACCCCATCTGGTAAACTTAAGACATGAATTTACACCATATAGGTACTCTGTGGTAACTACTTGAGCGTGTTTGTGTTAACAAATGGTGTGGTGCAGTGACAGACTATGGTATGATCCAGTGTGGTCCAAGGGCCTATATTAGAAAAATTCCTTGTATGCACTCCTTCTTCACGATACCCATTGTTAATGCAAGCTGGTTAACCTGCATTCAGTTGTGCTTAAACTTCTCTTTTTTATTAAATATAAGTAGGAATTAATATACACGAAAGCAATTCTTTAGCCGGATAGTTATGTACCAATAATTTAGCACCAAAGCTTAACATTAGCTAGTGCCCATAACCCTTATTTATCCTTTCTTAACACCTGAGATTTGGTTTCCTGTGGGGTAACTAACGCAGCAGGGAGTCAGATGATGAAATTTTGTCATCATTGAATATGCCTATTTTTTGGTGAATGATTTGACACATGTATGCATACCTGCACACACGTGCACTCTCAGATTGATTTTCTTTAATTCACAAAAGAACAGATTGGAGATACAAGTTTTGACCATAAAATGGATAGCTGCAATGGGAAAAAATCCATATTTCTCCCAGGATAAGAGTTACTTAACTAGTAATAAGTTGAGATTAGATCATAGTGAATCACTGTTGTCAAATACATTGTGAACAGTACAACAATATATTTTGGCTATTTTGGGGGGTTTGAGTGTGGTTTTTTTTCTCTTTTAAGTAGTGTATGTGTGAATTTTTCCACCATTTATATTAGATTATTTTTTCTTTTTCCAGGTTGACCGGTATGAATCTGCCTTCTCCTGTTATCAGCAGTAAGAACTGGTTACGACTCCATTTTACATCTGACAGCAACCACCGACGAAAGGGGTTTAATGCTCAGTTCCAAGGTAGGAAGCATAGAAAAATGCAGCAAAAAAAAAGCCCTTTACCTTTAAGCATTGCTAAAGTAGTGATGAAATGTGAAATTTAGGTTTAAATATCAGGGACACAGTAAAGAGCTGACTCATACTACTACTGCTCTTACACTAAGTGGCTGTTACCCTTGTGTGATCAGGCATCTCTAGGTATTTACTTTTAGAAAAAGTATTTGTGCTTCACATTGCAGTTTGCTCTAAGTACATATTTGGTTGCTCACTTTTTCTATAATAAATTGCTTTGCATTCAGTCTGCTCTCTACTTTAAAAACATGACTGGAATGTAACTTGCAGAAAGTCAATTCCACACAAAGGCATGCCCCTATCTAAACATTGTCTTCCTTCATTACTCAAAGTCTACTTCTTACCTGGAAGCTACATTCATTGTTTGGAAATTTGACTCATCCCTAGCATAGCACAAATCATATTTCAGGCTCCTGCATAGATTTGCATATACAACTTTAAAAGAAGACAAGAGGATGTCAGTGTTGCTGTCAATTGCTGCTTATGTTCACCTAGATACTCATTAAAATGCAATTTTTAGAATGGAATCTTTATTGATTTTTGTACTTCATAAATTGTTTACTCAAGATCAAAGACACTGTAGGTATATCAAAAATAGAAGAGCTTAGTTTATCTGTGCTTTTAAGTTCTGTGCTTACGTAAGCTGTTTCAACCATTTTACACCCCACACCACCAAATCATTTACGAGTTTAGACCTTCCTTTTTTCCTGAAACTGTGCGGCCTGTATCGCTTTAGAAATGATGGATACGCTGCAACAACTAGATATTTCTGGTGACTATGACATACACATGCAATGGATATAAAAGCATTTAACGTACATAGTTCTCTTTTTAAAAAGATTTTGGCAATTTTAGTAAAAAAATCCATGAAATTCCATTTTATTTTGGCAACTCAATGTGAGTCTGTATTCTGTGATCCTTTGCACTTGCAACTTCTTTTTACAAAGTTTACTGAGGATGCATATATAATACCACTATTGGTGACTATGAATTTAAATGCACTGCTTATGTTAACTCTGTGTCTTAAGCCTATTAACTGGAGATCACAAAAACAATGTGGCTCATCTTGCTGATGCACCAAAGAAGTAAAAATCAACAGAATAACGAAGGGAAGTGTGGGATAGAGTAACCAGCACTGGAAAACACTTTTTTTTTCTTCTTCAGTATAACTTATCTCTAGCCAAATACTCACCGTGGAATTAAAGCTTTAGGGAAATATCTGGGGAGATCATTATTTCAGATGTGAGTCTCTTGCTCTGCATAATACATCAGAAATTGGGTGTAAGGGTAAACTTGACTGATGTAGAATACAGCTCGTGAATGACAAGTGGAAGTATCTGACTACAATTCAGATTCTTAAAATTGTGGAAATTTTCTTTATTTAAATCGTGCTTTTAAAATGCAGGTTTATACAATTTACTGTATTAAATACAAAGATACCTGAATTACATGAGCCACAGCTGTCTACGTTACCAGAGTCAACAGCAACAAACAAATTCCTATGTTAGTGATACAAACAATATGCACTGTTAAAACCTAAGAGACAGTCTTTCAACACACATAGGATCAAAATTCAGAGTGATATCAAAATGTGGTTAATCTAACAGCTTCATTAATTCCTTTTTATTACACAGCATTAGTAATTCTATTACATGTGTATTTGAGAAATAAGCAGTAATTTGGGATTTTATTTTAAGCAAAAGTAACAATGATATTTACAGCTAGAAAAGCCTACTAGTACCACAAATCACAGAATAGCAGAGGTTGGCGGGGACCTCTGCAGCTCATCTAGTCCAGTGCCCTCCTCAAATAAGGGTCACCTAGAGCAAGCTGCCCAGGACTGTGTCCAGGTGGGTTTTGAATACCTCCAAGATCAGGGCCTCCACAACCTCTCTGGGCAACCTGTGCCAGTGTTCACTCTCACGGTAAAAAACCTTTTTGCTTTTTTTTAAATGGAATTTCCTGTGCTACAATTTGTGCTTATTGCTTCTTGTCTTGTCAGTGGATATCACCATGAAGACTGTGGCTCCATCTTCTTTACACCCTTTTGTCTCATCATGTATTAACACACACCAATAAGATCCCCTCCCCAAGCCTGCTCTTCTCCAGCCTAAAATATCCCAGCTCTCTCAGCTTCTCCCTTATGTTTTTGTTTTCAGAAGCTTATTTCTGCTAAATTCAACAACTCACAGATGTTTCCATCTTAGGTGCTTTTCTAAACTAAAATAATTATTTGAGCCTATCATGAAAAAAAAGTAAAAAATCCTATGAAATACATGACCTTGTTTTCTGGCGGAAAACCCTGGCAGTGATAGGATGCCTCTAATGTCTCATTGTATCCAGGTGCAATTCTTGTATATGTCCTCCTTACAAATCCTAGAGTATAGGCTATATGACTCTGAGATCTCTGAGAAACATTTTCCTTACAGGCAACTATTCCCGATAGTTTAAACAGACTATTCCAGTGTACCCACGTATAGTTGGGATTGATAGGTAGTTGAACTATTCTGTCTTTGAGACAGTTAAGGTACGTACATAGAGTTTCTGAAGTAACCATTGAACACTCACTTTACTAATAGACGAGTACTCACTACCCCTCTGACCAAACCCCAAGAGTACTTTTGATTCTTCTTCCATTTTCCCAGGGTTCCTAGATCTTGGTTTCTGAAGTAACCATTGAACACTCACTTTACTAATAGACGAGTACTCACTACCCCTCTGACCAAACCCCAAGAGTACTTTTGATTCTTCTAGGAACCCTGGGAAAATGGAAGATCTTGGGCAATGTCCTCAGAGCATTCAAGACTCTGCTTTCCTACGTTGCTTAGACTGCTTTCTTCTTTTGCTTCTTGCTTAGAAGGAACAGTCCCTTAAAATCAGTCTGTGCTATCTTTTTATGACTGTTTGCTTGGTTCATTCATAAAATTATTTTTTGTGTTTGTCTGTGTGTGGTAAAGCTATATAATCATGCCACACAAGAATAATAGTGTCCGTTGTTTTGGGAAAACAGAGAAGTCAGTAATTTTGATTGCAGACTGTAGATATCAAATGAAAGCAGCCTATTATACCTTGCCAGATAGTAAGTTATTGTATTCTAGAGAATACAATAGAGCACATAGATTATTTTTCTTTAATAGCTGTCAGGTGTAAATGTTATTGACAAAACAAAATCACAGAAAGATATTCCTCAGAAAGTGGTAGCTTGTGCATTTGCAGATTGCATCATAAGTACGGTGGTGGGTTGATCTTGGCTGGATGCCCGGTGCCCCCCAAAGCTACTCTGTCACTGC
>NW_009636974.1:374-674 GCF_000690535.1 Cariama cristata | reverse complement strand
CCCCCCCCAGGCGTGCCGGGAAACCCCCGGAGCAGCGCTGGGCTTTTCCTTACAGGGCTCCTGCTCTGATCTAGGTCACGCCGGCCAGGCACACCGCAACCGCCAAGGTTATAAGCGACAAACGAGCCTAATGCGCAATTAGCTAGCATTTATTTACTCCCCTGCAAACTCCATTCAAGGTCAACCATGCCGGTATCTGCAAATGAAAAAAAAAAAAACCAACCAACGAGAAATTTATAGACTGCAGACAAGGCTGCTTGTCCTGAACCGACAGATCTGCTGCAGGCCGCACACTCCAGC
>NW_009636974.1:0-243 GCF_000690535.1 Cariama cristata | reverse complement strand
GGCAGGCCGGGCCCGGGCGGGGGCCCTTTCGCCCCGAGGGGACCGGGGAGCAGGCAGCCAACACGCGGCGGCAGGAGATGCAGATGGGCAATGCCTGGGGGGGAGCGTGCGGGAGAAAGATGCTGGGTCCTGCAAAGCGACATCCCCCAGACCCTGCGGTTTGGGTGCTCCAGGCACCAGGGCAGCACAGTTAACCACTGGCAGGGAGCAGGGTCCCACAGACCACAACGAAACACAGAGGGA
>NW_009636973.1:35360-38863 GCF_000690535.1 Cariama cristata | reverse complement strand
CCCAGCAAGAGGTTAAGGGGCAACGGGCAGAAACTAAAACTCAGAAAGCTTCATCTTAATATGAGGCAGAACTTCTATACTTTGAGGGTTGCAGAGCACTGGCACAGGCTGCCCAGAGGGGCTGTGGAGTCTCCTTCTCTGGAGATATTCAGAACCTGCCTGGATGAGATCCTGTGCAACCTGCTGCAAGTGAACCTGCTTTGGCAGGGGGGTTGGACTAGGTGATCTCCAGAGGTCCCTTCCAACCCCAGCCATTCTGTGATCTTCAAATTACTCTAAGGGAATTGTGATGTGATTTCATGTCATTTGTGTCATGTTTATATACTGTATCATACAAGGTTACAAAATACTTGTACAGATTATTGCAGAGGGGAAGACTGTAGTATATTTGGAGAAGGTGTGAGGATGAGATACCAAATACAAAAAATTATTCTGTATACAGAAATATATTCTCAAATGCAGAAATACATTTTGTTGCAATAAGCATAGGCCGAGCACATCTTAGGGTTACATGGAGTTGGACAGGCAGTTAAAGACACGGGATAACAGGATCCTGTGGAGAGTTCTTTCAGTTACCAAGACTGTGTAATGAAGAAGAGCCATGGGTGTTCCTTTGCCTTGCACCGCAATTGCTGGATGCCTTGCGCCATGAAAGAAGAGGACCTGAAGAAGCGCTGTCTAGAACTGAATCATGAGATGAAGGTGAACGTAGAGCCTGAGAACTGTGGAACTGGTTACAGTAAGGCAAAAGAGGGAATACAGAAAATGTCTTCCTTGGGGTCCGGGGAACTGGATGTTTTGGGCAAATAGATGAATGCCACTGAAACTGTTACTGGTACAGTGAGTTTCGTGTGGTGGCCTAGCCGTCTGCAGAGGCTGAGGAACTAGAAAAGAAAGAGGTCAGTCTAAAGACATTTTGCTAAATGCCTTTGAGATTGACTGACTGTTCAAAACTTCTGAATATTGACCTTTTGTGTAGGTGGCATAGTACACAGTTAAATGCCTGACATTACAGTTAATTTTGCTTTTTAATCTTGGTTTGAGGGAAGACCATGGAAGAGTGTGAACCTGACAGTTTAGATGTAGCAAAGGTTACTAAAAATGGACATTTCAGCTGAGGTGGGAGCTGTAAAAAAGGCAATGTTTGTCCTGGTCCGAAGAATTGATCTGTTTTGGGACATTTGAAAAAGGAAAATTAAGTTACAAGTGTTGTTGCCAAGACTAATAATAATGGGAGAGCTTAAGGTATCAGGTCAGTTGTCAGAGAATTTTTTGTTTGAAATTTATAAACAAGCTGGATAAAACAGACAGGTGAACTTTCTGTGAGGCTAAGGATTGAGGGGTGGCAATAAAACCAAAAATATTAGATAGATAACCAGAATCTCTTCTGTCACCATATCCATAGGCTCATATGAGTGTATTGCTACCGGAGCAGGGTCAAAAGCTGCCTGGACTCTCTACCTCTATGGCCATTGAATTTGTTCTGAAGTCAAAACCTACATTTGTCATGACAAAGAATTAGTATGTAAGTGTGGTAGTTTTTTCTTCTGAGACAAAATGACGAATGAAGCACTATGAAGATTGCTCTATATTGAGACTTCTTAGAAACGTTTTCTAGGACTTAATTGGATTTTATCTCCTCACTTTTCTGGACTCTCTGGAATGTTTTAGGTGCATATGTGTTTAGGTTGGAATTCCCTTTAGATGCTGTGAGTTTTTTAGAGTGAGTCAATTTCTGTGCCTGTTCAGAAGTACTTGCTCTAAGTGCTATCTCCTTAAAGTGTATGTGCATTTTACCCTGAAGCCTCATTAGATGTAAACCAGAATTGTTCTGAATGCAGGGATGAGAATCTAGGTCTAATAGTTGCTTGGGAAATCCTTCAGCCACTGGACGGTTAAGCAGAAGTTGAGCACCCAATTTAAGGAAAAAAATTGCCCTAGGGAGGCAACTGAAAATTGTACAATCAGTCATGGAGGATGGAGTGCCCAAGACTGTGATTTTGGAATCCACTTAAGCTATTCTAAGTTAACATTGCTAATGAATAAGGCGGCCTGATGCTTGACTGCATTTTCCAATCTCCTCCCTTGTACCAGCATTTACCATTCATATAGCTACGTTGTCAGCCAGATCTGTTCCCTGGAGTGCCCTTTTCAGCAGCAGCAAACACGTAAATTGGCTAAAATCAATCATGATGCCCTGCACTGGCCAGACTGACCTCTTTCTCTGGGTCTTCAGAGGCTCTTATCTCTCTCTGGTGATTTTATTAAAAAAAAAAAAAGAAAAAGAAGTTAGGCTTTTGTGTTAGGTGCTTCCCTTGAATCAGTCACCTACCATTTCAGTGAGGCAGCATCTTAAAATAGGCATCAAGCTCAGCAGTTTGGATTATACTATCTGTGAATTATGTGTTCGTTTTGATGGAATTTATTTTTCTGAAATACCAAGGAATTAATTTAAATGTCATCAAGATCAACTGTTTCACTGCCACTCCTTTTAGTGGAAATATTCAGGTTAGTATGCTTATCCTCCAGCCCTAAACTGCTTCTCAGGTTTCCCCAAGATGCCGAAAGGCCCATCTGTTTTCTTCCCAGTTGCCAAAATGTCCAGTTTCTCTTTTGGCAATTGCAGTCATTTGTGTTTTTTCTTTGCCAAAACTGTATTTGGTATGGTAAAAACTGAAACTGAGAGAAATTTAAAATATGGGCACTTCAGCATCAAAGTAGCACAAACTGCTGTAATTGTATTTCCAGCTTCATGTACATGTGTGCTTGCTAAAGATTACACTTCTATCAGTTAAATTTCACATGCTGTTGAATTTATAGTTTGTTGCAGAATCGGCATAGCATTATAGAATTTAGTTCCAGCTTCTTATGGAGTGTACTGGACTCTGATTGTATTTGAAACAAAAATGGGAAGCTGCTCAGGTTTGTTTGCAGATCTATTGGTATATGTAATCCCACTTATATGTATGACCAGTATTTAAGAGCAATGAATTAGAATTAGTAACAACTCTTTTTTTTTTTTTTTTTTTTAACAGAGGCTCCAACTTGGGAAAAAAGAAGCAACACATTTGTCACATACCAGGGTGTGGCAAAGTATATGGGAAAACTTCACATTTGAGAGCTCATCTCCGCTGGCATTCTGGAGAGCGTCCATTTGTTTGTAATTGGATGTTCTGTGGCAAAAGGTTCACTCGCAGCGATGAGCTTCAGCGACACCGAAGAACGCACACAGGTTTTCAGTCTTTGATTCTGGTGCATTTAACTAAAGCCATGTGATAGAGAGGGCTTGGGTAAATAACTTTTAAGAGGAGAACAGATCTTTGTATTGGATTGATTTTAATGTCTCGTGACTTTTCTTAAATCATCTAATACTTAGAGATGTGTGTACACTTTGGTTTCTTTGGTAGGTCTGAGGAGGAAAAACAGCTATCTTTTTTGATTCAGAACTGACATCGAAGCTAATATTTAATATAGCTAAATCACAATACTTTGATTCAGGTTCA
>NW_009636973.1:2671-35346 GCF_000690535.1 Cariama cristata | reverse complement strand
ACCAGATTAGAACTGTTGTTCCAGCTTAAAAATTCAATAATTTTTTCTCATTAAAAAGAAATACAAAAATAGAGGCCTAGATGTCTTAAGAGATTAGATGTCATTCACAAAATCAAAGAGCATGTGATGGTGCATTATTCTACATCTTCTAGTGTCATGGTTAGACCACACATTAGGGACTCCAGGTTCATATTTCTCCTTTTGTCTAATACAAAAGAAATTAGTCTAAATCTTCCATCTTTTCAAGGAGCACTTTATTTCAAGTCTATTGTCTGTATTACCTGTTTTGCTACAAACTGAACTCATAACTACATTCTACAGGATGCTTACCTTTTAAAATTAGACTATTTGAAAAACCCAGTGACAATAGATAAATAATTTATGTGCTTATCAGCACTTACATTGCTTAGACAAATATCTTTGTACTGTCTGTGAAAAAATATTTCATGTTTTGTACCTTATGGTGTGCTTTTGTTAGACATGTTGGATGCTTGAACCCAAACTGGGATGTTACAATTAGTCTGGATGGACAGCCAGATGGGTTTAAAAGAAAGAGGACGGTTGAATGATCCAGCTCAGAGGGTATGGTTAATGGCTTCTAATGTCCCTGCATACCAGTAAAAAGTAGAGAACTGCAGGGATCTCTCCTTTGACCTGCTTTAACATCTTTATCACTGACCTGGAGGAGACAACACAGTGCACTCTTCTTAGGTTTGCAGATGACACCAAACTGGAGCAACCAGTCAATGCATTTGAGGGCAAGGATGCTATTCAGAGGGACTGAAGCTGAAGGCATGGGCTGGCAGAAACCTTATGAAATTCAGCAAGGGTAAATGCAAAGTACTGCACCTGGGATGGAATTAACCCTTGCAGCAACACAGGCTTAACACTGAGAGTTGTGAAGCAGCTCTACTGAAAAGTACCTGGGAGTATTGATAGGCAACCAGAACATGAGCAAGAGCCAGCAGCAAAGATAGCCGGGGCTGTATCAACAGAAGCAGAGACACTAGTTCTAGGAAAGCGATTATCCCCTTCTTCTCAGCACTGGTTAGACTGCATCCAGAATACTGTGTCTAGTTTTCAGCCATCAATATAAGAAAGACATTGATCAACAGGATTGAGTTCCCTAAAGGGTGACCAAGATGATCCGGAAGCTGGAGCATTTGCCTTATAAGGAGAAGCTGTAGGAACTGGGCTTATTCAGCTGCACAAGAGCACAGTAAAGGCAGGGGAGAGCTTAATAGCAACCTTCTAGTACCTGCAAGGCCAGAGAGACAAGACAGACAGACTTTCCATGGTGGGAGGTGCATTGGTGGGAGGATGAGAGACAACAGACATAAGCTGAAAGAAAAGAGGTTCAGACCAGGTATGAATAAAAACTTTTTCATTGTGAGGACAGCCAAGCACTGGAACAGGATGCCCAGAGATTTTCTGCAGTCTCTATCCTTAAAGGTTTTCAAGACCAAACTGGATAAATTCCTTAGCAACCAGGTCTGACCTCGTAGCTGATGCTGCTTACAGATAGATCAGACTAGAGACCTCCAGAGGTCCCTTCAAACCTGAATTACCCTATGATCTTGTCTGTCATTCTCAAGTGTGATTCTGCGGGAGCTCATATAGTTTTCCCTGTCCATCATTTAGCAGGTTTTGTTCTCCTCTTAAAAGTTGTTTGTTGGTAATAATTGCAGTGAAACTTAGCAGCCTGAGGATATGAGATGGCAATATTCTTTAGGTTGCCTGAAAGATCTCTCCAAACTCAGTGAGACGCAGAAAAATAAATCAGTTCTCTTAAAGGATTTGTATGGGTGTCTAGAAATTTAACGCACAAGTTTATCGTGTTGGATCATTTTTTTCTTCAGTATAGATGTTGTTAGAATTCTGAATCTTAAAGGCAGTAAGTTATCCCAGGTTTTGGTGTACATGTGATATTTTTAGTGTTCTTGAAAACATTTCTTTTTTCTTATCTCCTATGACAGGTGAGAAGAAATTCGTCTGTCCAGAATGTTCAAAACGCTTTATGAGAAGTGACCACCTTGCCAAACACATTAAAACACATCAGAATAAAAAAGGTATTCACTCTAGCAGTACAGTGCTGGCATCAGTAGAAGCAACACCTGACGATACTTTGATTACTGCAGGAGGAACAACACTTATCCTTGCAAATATTCAACAAGGTTCTGTTTCAGGAATAGGAACTGTTAATACATCTGGCACCAGCAATCAGGATATTCTTACCAACACTGAAATACCTTTACAGCTTGTCACAGTTTCGGGAAACGAGACAATGGAGTAAATATTACACAAGATACCTATTAATTGTGGTTATTTTTATACAGTAGTGAGAAGAATATTGTTCCTAAGTTCTTAGATATCTTTTTATTGATGTGCAAAAATTTTTGGATTGACAGTAACTTGGTTATACATGACACTGAAATGCCTTACTTTGTATGATATTCCATAGTATATTAAAATGGTAAAATTGCATGGGTTTTGTAGGTACTTTTGGAATCTAGAAGAGATGAAATTTTACCAAGTTATATTAAAAAAAAAAAAGAATTTAACGATGGAAATGGTAGTCTAACCAAATGCATCAATCCTGTGTGGTTTAGTGTAAAAAAATGAGAACATGTTGGTATTTATCTATTGTAAGATAAAAGAAGTTGATGGGTGAAAAGAAATCATGTTATGATAAAAGAAATTTTGTAATTTTCTTGATGACTGGAATTTTTATTATGCATAACTGACAAATCAAGTTTCCAAGCAAATGTTACATAGTGTAGGCTTTACTTAGCTCATCAACTTGTCATTTTGAAGCTAATTATTTTAATTAGGTTAACTATGTACAATATTTTAAGCATTACTCTTGTAAGATTTTGAAAACTACATTTTAACATGGAACTCTAGGGATAGTCACCTTTTAAATCCTATTGAAAAGCCATGTTTAAGATTTAATTTGCCAAAATGATGTCTTGTTAATATTCTTTCAATAACCAAGGTGGGCAATATAACCAATGTTTAAAAAGCTTAAAATGTTTAAAAAAAAATGTATAGGTTGAGGCATTTGGGTGGTAAGGCAAATGTTATAGTGAAGTATATCCCTTCTTTTGAACATTGGAGGACCAAAAATAAGGTGTATTGCGTCTCAACAGTGATTTTTATCAAATCTTTTTCCAAAAAACATCTGTCTGCCAGGGCCTTAAAAGCCATCATGTAAATTACCAGTAAAATATAACATATGCAAATACAACAGAAAAATCACTTCCATATTGACAGTACTCCCAAACACATGGATATAGTCATAGTGAACTAGGGGGGTTATGAGGTTTTTATTTGTTTGTTGTTTAGTTTTTGGTTAGTCAATCTGCATTTAAATATCAGCCATCTTTCCTTTTTTGCTTCTTCCCTTAAAAATTGTATGTATCCAGTACATTTAACTGATAAACATATATGTTTTTTATTATGCTGAATTTTCTTTTTATTTTTTAATTACTGTTTATATTTTCAATTATAGAAAAATGTACAAAATGAAGTTACATAGCCAGTCTGTAAGTGCTATACCATTTTCAAAAAATGTACAACAATAATTACTGCAGTTCACCTATTTACAAACATTTGGAAATCTGTTCATTTGTTATTCTTAAAACCACCTCAAATTTAAAGGCTACCTTATTGTACGTTTAAAGTGTATTATAACAGTGTGGTAGTTAATAAAACACTATTTTTTTTTTCTTTTGACTTGAGTTTACTGTACTTCTTGTTAACTAACAAGGTGTAATTTCATAATACATCTTGATTGCCTGAGATGTTTTATTATTTTGTGCTAGATGGTGGGAAGTAGAAATGGTGTTTCGTTTCCTTACGGGCAAGGACATGGTAATACACCACCTCCTTGCCCTCAGAAAGAACCCCATCTGTATGTGCATGGACATGTATGTGTTATATGTTATGTTGGTGTAGTGGTAACTTTTTTGACCTTATGCTGAGGAAGACATGAAGGAAACATCAGTCCTATCCTATAGAATATGAAAATAAAGTTGCATTTAAGTCCCCTGACACTTAGATGCCACAATACAGTCAGTCTTGTTAGGGAACTGTGGCTAAGAGGGATGTTTTAGATGGAGTAAGACAGACCAGTGAGAACTGTGAGATTAAAGAGAGTGATGGTTGTATATGATGCTATAATGAAAGTGAAAAGCTTTTATTTGTGAAGTCTAAAGTCTTGGAGTATCAAATGGCCAGGGGACAGACCAGGATAATTTAGGATGAACCAGGTAGAGTTCAGTCTAGAAAAGAGAGAACTGGAAAAAGTCATGAAGGGAAGATTTTCTGCATTTGCAGTTTAATGGAAGAAAAAGTTTAATGCAAATATTTTGAGACTCAGAGCAATAGGAAATGACAGGTATAGGGAAAAGGGAGTTAATTGACCATCAGCTTAATCTTCTGTTTAATAAAATAAGTGAGTGAAATTGGTTGGGACATTACAAGAGCAGCAGCTTGTGAGGGAATGTTCCATGGATGTTGTCAATATTTTAACATACTCTAAATCCTCTTCCTTTACACAGGTGAATGGGCTTGGTTTCCAAAAGTTTTAGTTCACAGAGCATGTTAGTATAAATTACTTCATTCTAATACTTAGGTTCTGTTTCTCATCTCTCTAGCCATTTGTAGCTATATTAGTGTGTTATTTTAAGAGGGAGGGAAGAGGGCTACTTTCTAAATGAAACTATTTTTCAAAAGTTTCATGGAACAACACTTTCTCTGATGTGCATCAGTGGATGAAGGTGTTCTGGTGCCAAGGGTTTTGATCCCTCGTTGCTGAAGATGAGATTGTTTTATTTCTCAGAATTTTAATGCTCCGTACATCAAGTGGTTACTTTAATTGCTGTTTATCTGGCACATTTTTTAAAAGGATATTTTGTTGTTAAGAATCTTCAGAAGGTAGAAGTTTTGGAAGAAAGTAACTCTGGAAATGTGCAGGAAAAAGTCTGGTGGAAAGCCTGCAGTCTAAGGGCCATCTGCCTAATGGCTCACAGCCATAGTGTTTGTGTCATTTGAGAATGCTGCTGTGTGTGTTCACATGTTACATGACAGAGATTTTTGAAAGATCTCTGCTTGCCTCCAGGGCAAGCGTTCATAAGCCCAAGTATAGGATCTTTGGTGTATCTAGGATTGTTGCTACCTCATGGCTTGCTTTTGTGGTCACTTTAGCAACTCATATGATGCCAAGACAAAATTGTGCATTCTGTAGAAGGCTTTCTGAGTTTATCTGTGAATCAGTTCTTCATGGGTTCCTGATGATGGTTGCTCGGTGTGCTTCTTGCTTCTTATTGGTACTATCTGTAGCATTTTACATATTTATTTTCACATCAGACTTCATAGCTTGTATAGTTTCTTGGTACGGTAGCCTTTAGATCCTGGATGGTTTGTTTCTCTTGCAGTCTGGTGTAATCACTGATTAAGAAGACCTTAAAACTGGTTCTGCAAGAAAGCATGAGCTTGAGAGCAGCCCATGTTATCAGTTTCAACAGTCAGGGTACTTATTTTCAGTAAGTACAAGCCTGTACATACACTTGCTATAATCTAAGTATTGTTGGGCTCATTCCTGGATGAACTAATGATTGATCCTTGCAAGTTATAAACTACTACCAATTCTTGCAGAGAACAAGAGATTTTAATCGTTGCTCCTTACCAGGCCAAGGGGCAATGAGAGTAAGGAGAATGATATAATCACTGAAACGCATGAGGAGCAGGATTTCTGGTTTGAAGATTCACATTTTCCTCTGGGAAGGGACTCTGCAGAGCTTTTCTTTTGGCTTGTCTGAACAAGAAGTATCGGGCTTTGAGGCATTTTGAGATGCTGAAATCAGCAAGATAAACCTTCCCAGTGGCTTCAGGAAAGCTCTGATACGTTCTCTAACAAGTTGTTCAGAGTGTCAGGGAATGAGGGAATGGAGCTTATAGTCACCTGTCAAGTGGTTCTTAGTTCCTTTAAGTAAAGAACTAACGTGCAGGTGGCTGTCTTTCCTCCAGCTTTTTACCACCACCATTACCACCAGAAATGTGGAGCATGCACGGTAGAACAGGGCAGAAGAAGCTGATGTAGCTGACTCAGATCTTATCTGGCAGATGATAATTTCTGTAAAAGGAGCACCTCCATTTGATGCTTCAGAATTGCTGTTCATTACTACTTCAGTGTATTCTGGTACATGTTTCCTATAATCTGTATCTGTAGGATGTCTGCTAGAATCTTAGCCAGATGTGTAGGTGCCTTATGCAGTCTCAAGTGTTGCTCCAAATGAGATCAGTAATTTATCACCAGATACGTCAGTCCTTCACAATTCCTGAGATGTCTAAGAGGTCACAGGCAAAAAAAAAAAAAAAAAAAAACAGGTAAGAGTAAAAAGCTCTTGAGTGTGATGTTAGGGTTTTGCAGCAGTCCAAAGACTCAAGTTGTCCCTTTGCTTAGAATTGTGCTGTGTGCCTTTTTTGTGCAGTGTCTCAGCCTTTGTGCTTGGAATATAACTATTTATAAAATGTGTACATAGTTTAATTTTTAGATACACAATACATGATGTACTGTGTATTCAAGATTTACGTATATTTCTCTGTATATGTGTGTGTGTGGAGGTAATATGTTATTTGAAGATTCATTTTCACCCAGAAGCCAGAAATGTTCCTGCCAGTGAAAACCTATTCTTCACTTCAGTGGTAAGTCTGCAGTATCTCTGACAGTTATAGCTAGCTACAGACTATGTATAGTAAGTCCCACAGTTTGGTAGTCATTGGGACCTAAAATTGCCCATACAAAGAAAGTTTAAGGTTTGCGTATTTTAAAATTAAGGAAAACACAAAACAAAATCTGCAAAGTAATAATACACAGCTGCTCTTCTTCTCTGATCAGCTGACACAGAAAGACTATGTGCCTACCCTTACTGTTTCTATTAGACAAGAATCATAGCCATTTTCCACAACCGGTGGAGTACTGGTGGTTTGCATCAGGTTGTTCTGTGCTTTTAGTTTCTGAAAGATGGTATCAAAAGGAAACATTTTATACAAGGGGTTCTACGTATGTTTCCTTCTTTAATCTTGAAAGTAAGAAAATAAAAGCCATTTCTGACTCAAACCAGAGAGTCTCTATGTAACTCTAGAGTTCACTTTTGCATCTTGACACTGACCGAGCCCCTGCCTGGACAAGTTGGTACACATTGTCAAGCTCTATCATTGCTCAGTTGGCAGAAGAATGCTCTGAAAATTATCTGCAAGGAAATAACCTTCCCTCCCCTGCTATGCTTTCTCTGTAGTGGAAAAGCCCAATTGCACAGATTTTGAACTCAACATGAGATGGACACCACCAGGAAAAGGTTCCAAAGCAAGACTCAGAACTGTTTATTGTTTGTGCACAGCTTTACTGAAAGCTTGAATCCTGAACATGTTAGTGGCATGCCTACACATAGAATAAGATTTACTTCTCTATGTATCTTAAACGTATTTGCATTTTTCACAAAACTACTTGAAGAACAGTAACTTTGCAAGGATTATATGCTGCTAGATCACCGTAAAAAGTAATTTTCAAGCACCAATGATTAGTTGATAAGTGGTATCATATAATCCAGCACACCTTTCTCCAGAAAGGTCTTGCAAGTAAGGACATCTTGGCCCCTGACAAGAAAAGAACCATCAGAGAGATGGTTGAGCTGAATTCCAGGCATGGACAAAATATCACCAAAATCTTACGTTATCTAAAGGAGTCCCTGACTTTCACATATGCTGGGCCACCCACCCACTCACATTCTTAAGTTCTCCCTTCTGTTTCTATAGAATTTACTCCCCTATGCAAGGTATTCACAGAATTTTATTCATAGTTTATGCACAAAATCCACAAATGGCTACTTCATCACAGATGCTTCATAGCTGTACTTCCCCCCCCCCAATCAGGTTGTGTTTTGATTTGACAGACAAACACTTAGGAGAATAACCTTATGTTGCAAGGAATTATTGCTGCTGCGTTAAGAAATGACACCATAGTGGAGGTTTGCAGGGAAAATCACTGGGATTCTGTGCATGTGTTCACCCCATGGTGGAGATGTCATGATGATGTTTCTGATCTACATTTACTGGTTAAATTGATTCCTGATTTCTATCCTTTCTGTCTAGGCCACTGCATGAGTACATAGGAAAGGTAGTTGAATACAAAAAAAATCCTATTGCTTCTGCTCACTGTGGGTTTTGGAGACCTTTTTTTAATTCTGTGAATCATTCTTTTCCCTGGTACTAGCGTCTGGTTCTAGTAGTACAAATGGTACTGCTGGAAGGGTTAGTGGTGAAAACAATGGTTCCTGAAAGGGAAGAAGCCATGTCTTGTTAGCTTGGCTGCAACCTGCTCTGGAACCTTCCACCAACCCTTTCACTTCTCTGAGCTCCTGCTATTTCTGGTCACACTCTGCCTGTTTCAGAGGTGCTGAGCACAAGCTAATCTGGTACAGCTGCACCCCTTACTATGTAAGTCTTGGATCCCTGTTGGGACCTCTGCTACAACCTTACATAAAGAAACATTTAATGTTGAAGAGTGGTTGGAGCAGGTACAGGGCTGCGTGGCAGCACTTCGCAGTATTTCTCAAGAGCAGCACTGGGGAGTGGATAAGAAGAGCTG
Organism: Cariama cristata; assembly: GCF_000690535.1. Taxonomy (NCBI): domain Eukaryota; kingdom Metazoa; phylum Chordata; class Aves; order Cariamiformes; family Cariamidae; genus Cariama; species Cariama cristata. Next base: position 26,696 of record NW_009636973.1, on the reverse strand, counting down.
AGGTAAGTGAGCTGGTAACGAGCAGCTTGTGAGTACCAGACACTGAACAAGCAGTGAATAAAGGAGTGCTCTTGTGGCACGGCCTATGGGCTGGTAGGAAGACTTGTGAATGTGAGAACAAAGTGAGGAAGGCGGGAAACAGGTAGGAACAGATGGGCTGGACAAGTGACTTGGCGCAGGGCTGCAGAAGGCTGTGGAGACACACAACAGTAAGAGTTGATATAATTTATGGGTCTTAATCCCTGGTCTCCCCACTGAAGCTTTCTGGGGTCCAGGTTCCAGAGAAGTGTGAATGCAACCATTCAGGGGGGCTGTAGATGGATCAGATGAGATGTGATACAATGAGGAAAGCGGGCCTGAAGGCAAAATTTGAGTGCTGCGTAGAGCTTTCTGGCATTCATGATGCTTTCATAGCAGTCCTTACTGCCTTTTGGTTCTTTACTGCTTTGTGCACCTTTATTTCCTGTTGTAATTCGTCTGTCAGGTCACCAGATACATAAACCCAGCAAGAGAGCGCATGCTAGACTGAGATTTGCCATAGATATGCATTATTGCTTGAGGACTAATAAAGCTTGTATCTGGCAATATGGACTATTGAAGGCAATTTAAGATGGAGAAAAATAGGTGTGCATTAAAGATTGAACTGTGGACTGCTGCTTGAGCAGTGTCGTAGCTGAATCCTGTCCTTTCATTTTAAATACAGGGATACCAGGGTTTAGGAACTGGATTGGAAACCAAGTACGAGAGAGTGGCTTGGTCCTGTGGCAAAATCAAGCTTGTTTGCCTCTTCGCTTTCATGGCTCTTTTGCATGTTGGCTTTATTTATTGTCTGAGAAAAAGGTTATTTCTCAGTTCTCCAACCACATAAGCTTTGTTTGCCTGCTGTGGCTAGAGCTGGTCTCCATGGCTCTCTTGCCATATGAGAAGGCCATAGCCAGCCTGTGACTGCGCCGTAGGCCCGGGCCCCACAGGAGTGCTCATGCCAGGTGAAGGACCCACAGACCTCCACACACTTCCACAGCCCTGCAGCTCCCTGGCCATGACTCTGCTGTGTCCCCCTCCACAGGCATGCACACACAGAGAGCACAATTTGCATAACATTATTTATTTTGGAGATCAGACCAAAGGGCTGGCCCGGGTCCTGCTTGCAGCCGGGATCCACGGCCTAGCAGTAGGGCGGGGACTGCGGCCCAGAGCTCCCCCCCGCCCCGGTATCGGGCAGCACAAGCAGTGTGTGGGGCTGAGGAGGGAAAGGGCGAGCCGGTGCTGAGGGGGGTGTGGGTTTGGCGGGGGTGTGGGCAGAGGGTGCAAGCATGTGGAATTGGGCTTGGTTTTGAAGTGACCTTTGGTCAGCACTGGGCTTCGCTTTTAAGTGACGTTTGGTCAGTGTGCTGCCATGCCAGTGAGAAGTGAGGAGGGTCACTGTGGCTGTGAGGGGGTGTCATACACAGACCTTGGCTTAAATTCAGAATTCTGTCTGGGGTTATTTGTGCCAAAGCTGCAGCCTGAGATAACGGGATTTAGTCGTAATTTTTCCATGTACATTTGTAGATGTTTCTACTAAATGTAATGTGTCCTAAATACATAATTATTTAACAGCTTGAAATGCTTCCAAAGGAGCTATTCAAGTATTTTCTGTAAGTAACACACCTTTTAAAATTATATTAATGTTATTTTGGGACTTCTCTTACATTTCCTAAAAAAAAAAATTACCCCCCAATCAGTATTTACCTGGCAAATTAATATAGTACCATTTTCAGTTGTGCTAATTAGCTTTTTTATATCTCCAGTTATGTATTTTCTCATCTGGGATTTGGAGCGGGAGGTGTTTTCTGGCTTCCCTGGAAGCCTTAACAGTCCTCAGAGGAAGGAATAGCTATGAGAAATATTTCAAATGTGGGAGGATTGGAGGATCTGGCATATTTTACAGTTTTCCTTCTCAGTATGTGTGCAATACCAAAGATTAGTGAATGGGAATACAGTGCAATCGTGGATGAGCTCTGACTTCAGGAGCAGAGTAAGGGAGATGAACTGTCACTTCCCAGCGTTAATCCTCTCACTGCCTTTGGTTTCGGCCTCACTTTACACATGCCTCCTCTGCAGCTCTCCAAATTTCTTAGAAGCCCCTTTGCTCCTCCTGCCTCTTGGAGCAAGAGCAACAGATGTTTCCTGTCTGTTTGTTTGTGGGAGGCAGAAAGCTTTGGGGTAGAAGTCGTCAAAACTTTGTTCTGTCCTGCTTATGAGAGAGACAGTGTGAAAAAACAAACCAAGGACCCTGCTCTTGCACGTCGAACACGTAAAAACGGGGCAGAGAACTGTGGCCTAATGTCACTGCGAGGACCTTTACATTTGTGAATGTTAAGTAAGGTAAAAGAGCTATTTATGAATATCTCTTGTCTAGTCAGTGCACAGGTTTTAAAATCTGTGCAATATTGTATTCTCCCATCTATATAATTTCATAGAATAAAGCCTATAGAATTAGCAAAAAACTCCTCATTCTCACTTTTATAAAAGATATAATTAAATATACAAATTCATAAATAATTTATTGCTTCCAAACAAGTTTTATGCTTTTGTTTTGGTAAAGCTCACATCTAATTTTAGCGAGGGATTGCCACAGTAAAGCTCAGTGTAGTGTTACACTACAAAAAAATGAGTCAAGTGAAACACTTTTGCTATTTGGAGTAAGGCCTATAAATTTTCTCTCAATGTTCATGGGTTTTTTTGTAGTTTAGAAACAGGCTAAATTCAGCACCAGATACTGCCAGAAGATTGCAGATTTCAAGACCACAGCATGTAAACAGCTGTAAAAGATTACAACAATTTTTTTAAAAAAATTAATAAAGTTATGTAAGTTGAAAAAACCCAACACCACCCCCCCCCCACATTTGACATGTCAAATATAAACAGTTTGCAACCCGAATGTTTAAAGACTGGTGTAAGCATGCAAAATGTAATCTGTTTTTCAAGTGCACTGTTCAGTACATATGAGTGATCCCTGCAATTTCAAATGACATTTCTCTTTGAGTATATTTTAACCTGCGCTTAATCTAAGGAACACTTGAAGTAGCAATAACTGGAAAAGACCACAGAGGCCAAAAGTTTTCTAGTCTTTTCCTGTTTAGTTTCTATGTTTGGCAGCACAGTTTGTGATCTGTCAATTTAGTGTGTGCAGAAGATTTGTGTGTAGCAGACAAGTGAAATGTGGTCCTGCAATCCCAAGACTTCAAAAACAGGCTGAGATACAGGTACAATATTTGATGCTTATCAGGTAGTGTGGGGCTTCACTGTTTATAAAAGAGTTCTTGTATCCTTTGCTATATATCCTTTGTCTATGTAAAGTTATTAAGGCAAAGAAATATTGCTTGTTACCTTAGATTCCTATTTCTTGGAGCATGAAAATTTTGCACGTTCTGAGAAAGACAAAGGTACTGAAAGGGTCCAAGACTAGTTACAAGCAAGCATCTGAGCTAGGAGAACATGCTTTCCTGCGCTTTCCTGCTTCTCTTCAGCCACGTGAGTGTAAATACTTGCATGAAACTGTTTAACTAGTTACTTCCATGCTCTTCTGTCTCATTCTTTTCATTTCAGGAAAGACTACAGAAAGCATTCTAATGGCAGTCTTAAATATCTATCCAGTTATTTGGTTTTGCCTCAAAGATTATGATGGAATCTTGTCCTTCTTGATGTTCAGTGGATGCAGAATTTCATTCAAGGTGTTAATTTGAGACAGCTGCTTTAATGGGAAGCATCCGCCCCATTTGGGTCAGAAGCAGACTGCTTCTGTTGGTCCTCTCTGTCTTCACATTTTATTTCTCTATCCCCTCCCTATTATTTCTCTCCCATTCTTTTTATCTCTCTGGAGTCTTTCCTCTGTCTTCTCTCCTGTTATAGAAAGTATAAAGTACACATTTTTATCCTTTCTGTGCGATTTTTAGTTCTTAGATGTAAAAAAAAGTTGTACAGTAAATTTTTGACTTTTGCTAGGCTCCTCTTGATACTCCTCTTGCTGTTACTATCCAGAACTTCACCAAATTCTGGAATAGTTGTCTCTTCCATTTTTAAAGGCTCTTGAACGTCAGAGTATGACATGAACATGACAGCATATCTGAGAATGTCATGGTTCAAAATTTGTAGTTTACATACTGAAAACCGAAGTACCATCGGTGAGAGTTCAGAATCCATCTCAGGATTTGGCTCTCCTAGTACTCAGCCATATGAAATGGCCATTAATTTGAACATTGTGATCATCTGTGAAAAGAGAGATGGCTTTGACTGCTACAAACTTTATGGATGGAAATTTGTTAAAATAAATAAAGCTGTACAGAGGAACAGAGGAGTACTGCTTATAAAGGCAGCCCTAAAAAGCAAACAATGAGCTACCAGCTTAGAAATCTGCTAATTACTGCTGCAGAATGGGACTATTTCTGAAACCATGAAAGCACAATTAGAGGTACAGCAAGCAAATAATTGATTCAGTGCAGTTTATGGAAATAATATATTGCTGAAATGGAGACTTCTGTACCCACACAGAAGAGAATGAAAAAATCAGGAAAATGCACAGTGATAGCAAAAGTCTTACTTCACTTAAAGGAAATCATATAAGAATCCTAGTCTTCCCCAATAGAAAGAAGGAAAAAAAGCTCCAAGAATTCTGTACAATTGTTAAGAAAGAAAGTTGAAAGGAAAATACTCTTCTGTATAATTTTGAATTCCTTATGTAAGAGGGGTTTTTGGTTTTCTTTTTTTTTTTCCATGATGTCTCTATCTTAGATTCAGGTATGTTCTGACTTCCTTACACTCGGTTTGGCCTTGCTGGAAAGAGGTTAAATGGCATGGTCAGCCCACACATCTATTACAGAGATTCAGTTAGACTCAAGTAGAGATAAATAGCAAAAATCTTCTGACTAAACCTTTTTTTAGGACGTATCAGAATAGACTTTGAAAGAAAAGGTGGAGATACCTGAAAAACAGTGTTTCTTGTGAGAACAATGATGGGGGGGAATGCTTATAAAATATAATGAGAGAAAAAATGTAGCAGCTTTGTCTTTGGCAGGGAAAATGGGGAAAAGAAGCTGATAGAAACAAATTGCTAGATGAAATTTAAAAAAAATATTTGGCAAAGAAGCAGAGGAACACAGATTCTGAAAGAACCCTCAAGCAGCTTACTATCCTTAGAGGCCAATTAAACCTGAATCAGTCAGAAAAGACAGAAAGAGCCCTCCTCAGGCTTAATGAAAATTTATATCGGGCAAAATAAACCCCTGAGATTATTGGCATATAAGGCGTAGAGTGCTAAGAGAAACAAGCTAGCTTGACTATTAATGATACCAGGGTGGTATTTACATTTAAAACAAAATATATTTGTAAGGTCTTTGAAGGTTTTCTGTGTCCATCTGTATATTAACAAAAAATCAGCTCCAGCTGACAAAATAATGTATGTAATGAAGCAAATATGCCTCCAGGTTCCAGCTGCCCAAATCACCATTTGAAGCCATCTGAGTAAGAAAAACAACTAGAAAATATCTTCAGAAAAATGCCAGCTAGCCCAGAGATCAGGTCATTTAAATACTTCTACACACCTTACTTTGCAACTCGTAATAGCAATCACTATGCTTTTAAAGACTGGTCAGCTTTTGCTTTTGGAAGTTGACATATTGCTTTGCAAGAGCTTGCTAAAGCGTTGTACAGTGTATTAGAAGGATATAATCATCACCATAAATCTAGCTTGTAGAAAGGGCACCAGTTATTCAAAATGGTAAAGAGAAGGTAGACAAAGTTATGCCTCTTTCTCTGTGTCCCCATACTTTGGACTTCCTCCAGCCATTTTAAGAGTATGGCAATTGAAGGCTATTTTAATAGCATACTGATTTCCATAAAAAGAAGAGGTTTGAGTAGGAAATTCATGGTTTTGATTTCCCTGTAAATGTCCCTAAAGAGTCAAATAAAAAAATAAATTGGAGAGATTTGTAACTCAGAGTTAAAATCAGTATTTCCTCTCAAATTCCCACTTTCCAAACACACAATTTTAGCATCTTCAAATGAAGCATATAACAAAACACATCTAGGTTGGTAGACACTACTGGCTCTCTTCTTTCAAAAGGTACTCGTATCATAGTGAAAAATTTCAAATGGACTCTGAGTTTAGAAAGTTTAAGAGGCAGGATTTAAAAACCCCAAATTACAAAATGTAAAAGGAACCAAGGAATAATTTGTACTTGACCTAGAAATAAATATCCAAAATAGATTCCATATCTCATTGATTAGCTTCCTTAGGGGTAGGGAAAAGCCTCTGGATATGGGCTCAGTAAAGAAGATGAGTCCTCATCCACAGGATTTTTTTTTTTGTGGTTTGCATAGGATTTCCCATGTTTGCTTATTGTTTCTTTCAGAACTCAACTGCAAAATTTTGAAATATCTCTGAACCAATTCCTGCATGCTTTAGAGTAATCCATCTTATCCCTGTTTTTCTACATCTCTCTGTTGAAGTACTTCCTATGGATATACAATGCTTGAATTACTTTCCGTGCTGTACAGTTCCTGATGCCCTTAGAAGTAGTACATAATTTAAAAGCTATTTTTAAAGATTGAGAATGTAGATGTATATCACTGTATACAAGTAAAAAATTCAAAATCGGAATGAATTTTATTTGTTGTTCTGTTTCTCTATAGTAAAAAATGCTATTCCAATCCTTTTTCCTTTATTCATAAGGACTGTCATCTACATGAAAGTTCAGATGTAGGCCCAGGTGTGCTTTAGCCTCCTGTTAATATATTTGATGATCACCAAAACCTTGTTGTTCCTAATAACTGAGGCTGTTTCTCACCTGTCTTAAGTCTTCATAGAGAACACTGAATCAGCTTTCTCCTTTTAACAGCTGACTTGCCATATGTAAATACCTCCAATAAGGTGCAAGTCAGTGTTATCACTTGTGAGTACTTTACTTTCAGCCCCAAGTGCTTCCATGTGTAGGAATTTCACAGAGTACATTTAGTCCTGCAATAAAGGTATATCAGCTAATGACTTTGTAATGTGAACTGTGTATGTCCTGTCACAAAACAACAGAACATATAGAATATAAATTGTCTTTTCATATGTGAACAGCTGGAATGTGAGGGGGGGTTTAAATGTATGGTACGGTGTTATCTTGGTCTCTGTACAGTCATTGGAGACCTCTTATTGCTGAGAGGTTTCTTTCAGAAGTGTAAGTATTCTCCCCCCACCATCTCCCACATTCACGTCTTAGAACCTCAGTTATTTCCCTGCATTTGACTTATTGACAAATTCTACTTGATGTTTCTTCCAACTGAAACAGTTACTATGGCTGGCCACACTCAGTGCCTGAGGGTGTGAAAAAGTATTTTGAAAAGCAGCAAAGTAAAGCAATCTTCTTGAAGAATTAATGGCAGCAAGAACTTATTTACCCTTCCCCTAATAGGTGGGAACCATGGATGGAGCTGAAGAATAAGTACTCATTCTGTGTGCTGTATCTGATTATCAGTATAAACCACAATGTCTGGGAACAGCAGTGCATGACAAGATGACACATATGAAATTCTCATAATACTTTTTTGTTTAGTTTAGTGAAATCAAAATAAGACTTTTTTTTCTTTCCGTAAAGAAACAGTAGGGTTTTTCCCTTGGCTTGGTTCTCATGATGACCAGTAACACATGGCAACAGTACTAAGGCTGTATCTGCTATAGTATCATCTTATAAATATACCAAGGTTGTAATTTTCCTATGGAATTAGAATAAGGAAGTGTATATTCATATATATATGTATGAAAAGTGCATATAGAGTATTTATATAAAACTTGGGTGGCAAGGACTCATTTTGTTTCCTAAGATATCAATTTGAAAGGGCAATGCTAAAGACCTGTTTATAATTTATTTTTACGTTCTCATTAGAATGAAATACCAAGTGGCTGCAAAAATATTCAGATCCAGAACAGATCATTATTTTTAGCTTATTCACCCCTCCAGAATTCCCATGCTTGAATTCAAAGGAAGAAGATCCCAGTTTGAGTCTTGTTTGTTTGTGTGTTTGTTTTACTCTGCAATCTAAAAGGTTCACCTTTCTCTTCAGCCTCATCACAGAGTTGCATAAAGAGCGTGACATGAAGTTGCTTGGGGAAAGGGAAGACTCAGAGGAAGACAGTAAGTACTTAGTGAAGGGAAGGGAAGGGTTAAGGCCTGGGACCACAGAACAGCTGGATTATGTTAGTTTTATAGGAAAGCAGCCCGGAGAGGGAGTATGAACTGCCAGCAGGTGGCTGGGAATGGCTGAATAACTCGATGGTGGGACTGGAAGAGAGCTCTGCCTCTTACTGTGATGACTTGACCAATTTCAGCAAAAGCCTGTTTTTCTTTATAACAGCAGACCTTTGTCAAAGCCCATTAAAATAAATCTAGCATTTCCTTTAAATATAATAGATTCTGGATCTTGCCCCTGCTTGTTTTGACACTGCTTTTGGTTTGCTGTATCTCTTAAAGCTTTACCTTATTCTTTCTCTGATGAGGTAAAGAGGGCTGGTTGACTGCTAGACAGTGCGAGACACTGATGTGTCCCTTGGAGAGCCTGCCTCCAAGTCATGCAGACACTGTTTTGTTAACAGAAGCTGCAGGCAGACAAGTGTGGGAAGAAAGGTCTGCTGGGGTTTCTCTCCCTTCTGCAGTAAGGAAAGCTATGCTGACAGAGACAGCTGCTCTTACCACAGTGATGCTTTGCTATGGTTTGCAGTACTGGTCTATGCTCTCCTGAAGCCCTAGTCATGAAGTGGGCTTTGCTCTGGGTGGCACTATGCAAACACAGGAGGCTGTCCCTGGCCCAAAGACCTTGCAGGGTAGGTGTAAAATGAGAGATGTCAGCAGGTGGACATGGAGACAGGAAAGCAGAAGGACTCAATGACAGTGTGGGTCTGGGAGCCTAGCACACCAATTTTCTCAGCATTTAATTGGCATGGTGGTGAACAAGAGTTTGAAGGAAGGATTTGAAGATAACAGGATCCTGCTCAGGTGTTTCTGAAAAGCTCCTCCCAAGTGTGAAGGGCAGTGTAGGATAAAGTCTATGTGGTCTTATTTGACAATCTGAAAGGTGGCTTTTGGCAGGATTGGAAGAAACAATAATGGAATAACCAACATGTGAGATGATGAGAGCTTGGAGAAGACTTTTATCTGTATGGATGGGTGGGAAAACTTTATCTCATGCACTAAACTGCAAGGCTCTGTAATAGCTGTATATAGCCATTATGAGAGGACCTATAGCGAAGTCTAAGCTGAAGATGATGTCTGGATTGTGTGTTTGAGTGATGGGCAGGATGGCAGTATTATCCACTGTGGCTATGACAGAAGACCTTGTGCAAGGGTAACTTGGAGAATGCAAAGTGTGAGGAGAGTAACAGCTCTATTTCAGCCACACTGATCATCAGCTAGTGATCCAGAGGGAGCTGTCAGACAGTGGATGAGAATGTATGTACAGAAAGATGGCAACTGAGGTAGTTTGTGTTAGTGTGTGTGTACTAGAGGGATTTGTGTTTGAAGTCAAAAGACGTAATGTTTGGGGATGGCAGGGAGAAGACTAACCAAGGACAGAGACCCAAAGAAGTTGTGGTATAGGTGTTAAGATTAGAAACTTCAGATGTGGACAGGGGAGCACAAGGAAACAAAATACCTGATAGAGAGCTGGCAAGCTGGAGGGCACAATCACAGGGATTTTTCCACACACTCACTCCAGAGGCAAGCAGATATTAGAAGTAAAAGAAAACGTTAAACCTTGAGTCAAGAAAGAACAGGGCATCGAGAGTGTTGCTCACAGTTGAGGCCACTGAGTGAGTCAGACGCTGGTGTACCTCAGAAAAATTTTGAACAGAAAACATGAAAACAACTTTAGAAAATACATACCAACATCATATGAAGGTGAACATAGTGAGGGTTGGTGGTAGTTAGGAAAATATTCAACAGAGATTATGAGAGGGTTTTTTAAAGACAGGAGATCTTAAAATTTGAAGGAACAAGATGCAGCCAGATATCAAATTCCCTCCTAACAGAAACACTCGTCACTAATGTAGTCTTCTGTATTTCTTTACATGACTACATCCTTATTGTTATACTTTGCCGTGTCTTTGTTCCTTTCTCAGAGTAGTATGTAAAATATTCAGATTTGTGCTGAGACTCAGCATTTATGAATCTTGGTGTTTTGCTAATAATAAACCCACTTTTTTTTTCAGCTTTATATTCTTGTAAGTGGACAAAAGAACTGACTAATGAGAATATAGAAAAGTGTTTAGTAGAAAACACAGTTAAGAATTGATACTTATTTTTGTTACAACTAGCCAAAATTTTGTTCCAAGATACCTTCCAATGAAACTATAGTAATACAGTAGATGCATTGGCTATCTAATATTTTAAGAAAAGATTCGGTACAGACTCCTTTCTAAGAAAAAAACTCGGTGACCTATTACAAAATAATTTTGACAAAGGCAAAATAAGTTGCTTGGCATTTCTGATCAGGCAAAATACTGCTTTAAACTCATGTATAGATAATGAACTGGCAGTCTGCATAGAAGCTTTCATGACAGTAAGATAATAAACACTGACATGGATAAATTGTCATGAGTTGAACAAAAAAAACCCTGTCAAATTATCATTTTGATGAGGATGGTGCATTTGTTTATAATGAAAACAAATGTGCTGGTGGCTCCTTGCAGCAGTAATTTTGCTGTCCAAGATGACAGAGTTAGTTCTGAGAAACTTTTTAATTGTTTTATCCACATAATGGCATACTGATCACTTTTATGTCACTGGACAAGGAAGTAATCTTAACAACAAAAGCTAGATTTCATACCAGAGGCACCACTTTTGTCTTTAGTTCTTTATTTGTGGCAGCACAAATGAAAATAATTGTGTAGCATGATGACTAGCACAGTGGGATCCATATTGCCCATGTGTTTGAGCTGGATAGGAGCCAATACACAGAATATGTACATATACATGATTTGGGTTTAGTATGAAAATGTTTGCAGAAGCCCTGATAGTGTGGCTATCTAAAATATTTCCCCTGAACTGTTCAGAGGGTGTGCAAAAGATAATTGGTTTCACTGTAGCTTGCCAGGATTCTCCCAATGTCTCAGCAGATGCTTGTTGCATTATTAACTGCCACCTATATCCCTGAGCACTGTGGATGCAGTTGTTTGAGTCAGAGCTTCATTCCCAAATTTATCAATCTCCTGGAGTCACTCAGGTGGGGAGTCAAAGTGACTGGATGATGGAGCCACATCAACATTTTGTGTGTTGTTGGCAACAGAAACACATCTGCTTGAATCATTGTCTGATAGCTTGATTAGATCTGCTTAAATCTTTAGGGTTTCACCAGACATCCATAAACTCAGTGCATGAAACATGAAAACTGATGGTGTCTGTTTGTTTATCTCTGGTTTTTGTGAGCAGCACTACCTCGAAAAAAGAGCAGTAACTTGAAGTGCATAGCCTATTGATCACACACCTGAACTGAATCTGTCACGTTTTAATCATAGTTAAAAAGTTGAAAGTTGCAGATGGTCAAACAGATCATAAAAGTAATAAGAATCAAATTGCCTTAGTTTCAAAAATTTACCTTAAAAAGTAAGGAAGCTGAGAGGCGTGACTTTTTTAATACAGTGTATACTCATTTGGAAAACACAGGAAAATATTTTGGATTATATATGAAGAGAGTGTATATGTTTTGATACCTTGTTTCACTGATTATATTTATGGGTTTAATTTAGAAAAATGTGTTTTATTTATACCATACCTTTCTTTGTCTATAGTAATCAGAAGCCAAAGAGACTGACCAATTTCTTTGTCCTTTAAAATGTTACATTGCTACTGAAACTTCCCAACACTGAACATTTCACTGATCCCCTTTTCTCTGCCATCTGTCTGACCTGGCCTTTTTCCAAATAATACTGCTTTCCCAAAGGATATGTTTGTCCTGGTACAAGAGTTTTCAGTCAGGGTAAGGAAAATTTCCATTATGTTCAGTTGTTTCTTTGATAATGCGTGTAAACATTGAATGGCCATGTACACCTTCAGCTTGTAGATTCTAAGATGCACATCAAAAAAACTCTGTTTGTCAGAAACTCTGACTTGTGCTCTGCTTTGTTGAAAACCTGACACTCACTGTTAAACATATTTGTGTTTTCTGTCATTATGTTCTGTGTTAGTTTGTTTATTTTGACAATTACTTTATTACAATATCTGTGTAATTTTCAAGAATAGATGTGTTGAAATCTGGTTGGCTGGTTAAAAAAAAGTAAAGTTCCAGATTATACACAGCATTGCAGAAGTGTTAATTCAGCATTTTGGAAATAGTTGTCTTATCTTAGAAATTCAACATGAAATGTCTTAGGAAAGACAGCGTGTTTTAGAAGGTGAGAAGTTAGCCACATGCAGTTTAATGGACTGTCAAGTAGGGCACAAAATCACTAATCTCTTCTTGACCAATATCTTAAGGATTTTAGATCTATTGAAATTATATATTGTGATCATATATTGCTTTAGGTATTGCATCATATCTAAGGACATCAACAGAGAAATTACATCGCATAGATCTAAGAAAATGCAATGCATCTTTAAAAATACATATGAAAAAGCATTGTATTTTTACGTGCACAAATGCATTAACTGTTGAAAAGGTGGAGAGGTCTCATTTCCCCTTCTTCCTTTATGCTAGAATCACTTTCATGCTAGTAATTAAATAGTGTGTTTTATAGTGAGCAATTGTAATAAAAACCCATCAGACACTGACAACTTCCTTTAAGAGGAGCATATTACATTATGCACTGAACTATGTAGATCATCTCTGAACAGTGATAGAATTTCTTGTCAAACAATTAACTCTGTGTATCCCAGGATATCTCTCACACAATTTTTATCTTCTTTTTTTCTTTTTTTTTTGGCTATTGTATGCACTCTCACATTTGAGGGAGAACACTACTCTTTTTTTCTTTAAGAGACATGAATGTTTTAGGTTATCTGTAGTCCTAGTTTCAAGAGGCAATTTTAATCCATTCAGCCGAGAGTCAACTTTTGGCTATCAGGATCTATTGCTGTGTCAGAGTCACTTCCAAACTCTGGACTAGGCACTTGAAACAACTGTCTTCTCAGGCAGCCAGCTCCAGGGTTAACTCTGAATCCTGTACATGCTGGGACAAGACGTTGGGAGTTCAGTCAATGGCTTGAATATACACATGCAGAGTAACTCAAAGGTGTCAGCACTATTTAAGTCTTCCTTAGGCCATAACTTGAAGACTTGCATTTCATTTACACAAGGGCCCTTTTCTGGTGCCCTGGCAATACGAATGTTGCATCTGCTGAGCCTGTTCTGAACTGGAATTGCGGGAGTAGTGCATGTAAGCCTGTGTTCATCTTTTGACCTGTGCTGATACACTGAAAGAATCGTTGCTAAGTGGCAAAAGAAGAGCCAGGAGGGGCTGAAATCAAGGCAGCTGAGGACAACAATTTCACTCCGAAGGCAGATATGATTGATAAAACTCGTATGTTAAATAGCTTCCTACTGAGTCTCTACCTTAATAATTTAAAGAGGTCTCCTGGGAGAAATAGAAAATATCATTCATTTTCTATTTTTCAGCTGAAATTCCAGAAAGTATATTTCCTGCACCAGTGTAAGTTTCTATAACCTGAAAGTTCTTCCTTCTCTTTTCATGGTGAATGTGTTCAGTACAAAAAGGCATTTACAGTTGTTGGTTTTTTTCAATGTTGCTGTGAGTTATTAATACACTAATGAAAGACTTATTTTTTTTCTCCCAGTGATTAGCAATCAATGTAACCTGTTGGAACTGTATCTGGATTCCATTTTGTGCAATTATGATATTGGTGTACTATATTTTCTTAACTAAACACACACTCAGCACCTAACTCGTAGTGCAGGGTGTAGCTTTACAACCACATAATACTTATTACTCTGGAAAGCTATTTGGAAAAAAAACCCAGATTCTAACTTGCATGAAAATGAACATATTCTCATGTAAATTCCTCAAGAGGAAGCTGGCAGAATTAACAAGTATGAAAACAGGGAGTCTGCTCACTTCACCAAAGTTTGCCCAAAGGCTGGGAAGCAGCTGAATTACTGGATAATATTAATATCTTGTTTTTACTGTGAAACAGATGTACGCTGCCAGATCTTTTTTGTGTGGCAAAAAAAAACCCAAACAAAACCAAAAACTTAGCATGTTATGTATGTTAGATGTGAACAGAGTGTGACCAGTTCCAAACTTCAGCTAGCAATTTTGCCATCAGTTCCTGTGAGATGAGAATCGGGCCTTGTATTTAATAAGAGCTTCACTGTTATTTAATTACATGAATGTGGTCAGAAAACAGTGTTACTGACCAGAATGTGGAAACAGAATAGGATTGTAATGTTAAGTATACTGTTTTGTTGCAAGCAGTGTTTTTTGGATTAGCACTGTTGACCCTGAGCCCTCTTCTTGTAGACACATAACTTGGTTGCTAAAAATAGGATCATGCGTGGAATTTACTTTAAAATGCTTTGGTCTTTTGGGGGGAGATTTGGATAGAGATATTTGGAGAGGAGGAAATCTGGTTCATGGTACTTGTAACAAACGCAAGATGTTTAGCAATGCTAGTTGCTTTTGTAGCCTTTTAGTTTCCAAATTAATCTGAGAAGTGATTAGTCTGTAGCACTGGACTTATCTCATTGTTCTGTTGTTTCTGGCAGTGCTTAGACCATCATCATGCCAAATCCCAAAGGGAAGCGGTGGCTGGAGGACAGTTGCTGCCAGTGATTCCCATCTTAACTGCCTCTGCAAACCTGGATGAATATGCTTGCTCCATGAAGAGTCTGTGTGTGAGGAACTACCCTTTGCATGTAGGATGTTCTTGTAGTAGAAGATATGCTGCATGGCAGCTGTAATCATAGCCTCAAAACTGTAGTCTGAATGGTCTTGTTTCCCTGTTCTTTCCCTTCCCATGCCAGCATCACTGCTGTTGAAGCTCTGTAGGGCACAGCTGCAGCATGACCCACAGTGTCTCTGCCTCCTGTGTTTGTTGTTGCCCTCCAAGATGGAGTTCAGAACCAGTTAATCAGTCTGAGGTGCCTCAGCAAAGCTGGCATACCTCCTAAAATATGACCATAGACCTGACCCCATGCCAAATGCTCTACCTTTTGCATAGGAATGAATGGCCCCTTCAAAGTCAGCAGGACAACTCGGAGGGGCTAAATCTCAGCGTATGGGTCAGCATTTTTAGTATATGTCTTCCCTTTTGAAAATGGCTATGCTGATTTGTGTTTTGAAACGCTGTGCAAGAGAAGCCCCTCCCACACCCAGAGCCACCCACAAAAATATTCTGAATAGCAAGGGCAGCAGAACATGTCAGTCATACTACCCTTGCACTACCCAGACATCTGTGAAAATTTCATGCTTCTGTGAGCAGATTCTCCAAAGGGCCGAATTTGGCTGTAAGTCTTTCAGGGAATAGTTCCATTTTCCCTTCCTGTGCCTTTTTGTTGTATGTTTTTAATTGTCCTTGGTATTCCAAAAAAAAAAAAAAAAAAAGCACAGATTAAATAAAATGTATAAACAACAGGAGGGGGCAGGCTTAAACTGACAAAAAGCAAGAAAATCAGACTAGCTGTAAACCTGGAAATGCTGTCCTCAGCTCCTAGTGTGTGCAGGAAATGCAGCACATATGGCACATGGAATCACCTGGAGCTAGGCCTCTTTGTTGCACCTTGGCATAGAATGGCAGGAACAAAGCAGAGATGCAGATTTTAACCCTCAGTTGTCTGGTGTCTGGTAAGGATCAGCTTAAGCCTATTCTTACACTTGCCTTCCAGATCACAAATGTGAGATGTTAAAAATAGAATCATTACTGAATGATCTGTTCTGTAGTTAAACGTGGATAGCAGTGCATTTTTGTTGATTAAAAACTTTCGATATCATTCTTTCTAATGTTTAAGAAATACATATGAATTTAATTGTACTTTTTCTTATAGAAAAGTTCAGTTTTATTTAACAACACTTCATTTATGATGCTTTTTACAAACACTGTTTCTGATATTATGCTTTTAAGTGAGTCTCTCAGTGTGCCTTACAATCATTAATGAATCAGACTTAGATAAAGACAGTGTAGGTATGGCAGCATATCATTATACAGGGGAGTAGAGCGAAGCATGAGGATGTAAATATTTACCACATCTTGCACGATGTTGAGGAAAAGATAGCTGTAAAGGTAGGATGATGTTTTTTACTGTTCATAGTGTACTAATCATAAAAAAGATCTTGGAAAAACTCAAACATTCCTAACTTTTGCTCAATGTTGGCAAATGTTTTCATGGAGAAAAAATGAAAGCAAATTTTAAAAAAAAGTCAGAACATCTGGTATTGAGTATTTGACCACAGTCGTTTTTGTTTTGTTTTTCTTTTTAAAGCTGAAGTGCTCTGTTTTGAGAAATCAAAACCAAAAAGGTTTCTGCCTTTTTTTTTTTTTTTTTTTTGCATGGCATTTTTCATTTATTTGGAAAAAGAAGAAGGATAAAATTTTCAGAAGGAAAGAAAATACTTTCAGGTTGATGCCAATCTATTTTTTTTTTTTTTTCATGCAAGAGATCCTCCTCAAAGCCCCAAATGCTGCTGCTTCTGCCTCCGTTCCTGCTCTAGAAATTTATTTCATTTATTCAGCTTACTCTACCACAGATCTCCTTGATACAACTAAGTATGTACCCTGACAGTTATAGTAATGCACCTGCATCTCTGGTCAGTTTTTCTGTCAAGATGTATATGTTTTTCTGTATTTCATGCACTTCTAGAACAAAATGGGTATTAATTTTTATACATCAAACTCTGAAGAGCAAAACAATTCTTACTTGTTTTTTTTACAGAGGTATCACTATCACAGGCTGACATTGCACAGTTATATGATTAACTGGAATCTTATATTTTGAAATATAGAAGTGCAAGATTTCAAACTTATGGGAATTATTGTATGTATTTTTAGAAATTGAAATGAGCTTATGCAGATATTTTCAAAATAGACCTAGAAGAAGGAATCAAAAATATCCAACAAAGTGTATACATTCAGAAGTTTTAAGAATGTTTTTTAAACTTAAAAGATGACAATTCCTTAGAGCCCTAGAAAAAGGGGAAGCTGTTAAACAGTGGGACTTTGCTTCTGCACTGATATTTTCTCAGTTTAACAAATTTTTTGAAATGTTGCTGTATATTGGAGTAGTGTAATCACTTTAATATTTAAGCTCTATACAAAATTAAATACAGTTTTATGCCTTATATTTTATAAAAAGCAGTGGACTGGGAACATAGTGCAGCCTATGCTGCATGTATTGTTGGAAAAACAATGTGTATGTTCAGTTAAGGAAAACCAGGACGTTTTGGCTGTAATTAGCAGTTACTGGGGAGAAGGACTCTACATTTGAAAATGGTTTGTTTGCAGCAGTTGAAATTTCATTAATCAAAATTGTCCCATAATCATATTGTTGCTACAGTCTGTTTTCAAAAAAAATACCTTTAGTACAGTGAAATTGATTTCAAATTTATCAGGAAAGAAGAACATTTAACTATAAGCAAGTGAGTCAAGCTGTCTCTGCCTGTGTAGACTGATTTTAACAGACATGAGTTCTTCTGAGCTCTGGACAGAAGGCAACGTCATTCCAAAAGCTCCACAGCCGTTTTAGTGCTTCTTTTTTCCTGAGCTAATATACACTGTGATAATATGGTGGTTTTGGACCAAAGCTGAATTGCATTTTACTGCCCTGAAGCAGAGAGCAGAAGAACTTATATCTGGAAATCACACAGAGCTGGATTTTCAGTGAAGACTCTTTCAGTGAAGACTCTTTCAGTGAAGACTTAAATTCCTGAGTCTGACCCTAGCTACTGTGGTCTCACTTTTGTGTCTGCAGTGAGATTGTGACCTGGTGCCAAGTAATCTTCTCTTCGACAGGACAAAGTCACTGCATTATCAGGTTTGCATTCTATAGCGCTTACCTTTTTTGCTTTTTGTATTTATTACAATTAGATTTAAATTTTGTAAATGTGTTGGGGACTGCCTGGGTTAGGAAAATGAATTTTAAGTTTTGATAGCTTAATGGAAGAAAACTTTTGAAGGACAACTGATTTCTTGAAATTTGCCACCTGAAATCCCAAGGAGAGTGTGGGGGAAAGATTCTCAGAGAGGGCACTCTCTGAAGGGGGCAAGTATGGGACAAATATGTAACTTCAAATACCTGCAAATTCCTGAGTGAGTGCACTAGTTTTTATATGATGGAAGGTACGAGGAGTAGGTTGCCAACACTCATACTATTTTACAAATGGCACCAAAATAAAAATTTTCTAGCTAGCCCAAACTGTGTACTAAGTGGGCAGTTATTTTTGGGTTGTGTCAATCTGCATTTTTTACCATACACACCTATTTTTGGGGTAAAAAATTTGAAGACATCTTGCAGTGTAAGTGGCACATGAATGAAGCCACTGATAGTGACTGAAGTCACCTTTGCTGAAGTCACCAAAATTAAACATTTAATTGGTGAAAGAGGATAGAAGAAGCTTTGATGTCTGAAACTCTTCTGCTGTTCCTGAAAGCTTTTCACACCAGCTACTGACTTTCTCAGCTGGAGAAAATAGCTGTTGAGAGTCAGAGAGAAGAGGTGTTCAGTGCAGAAGTTCAGTGCATGAGGGGAGTTTCATGGCCCCTGGAAGGCAAACAGAAAAGTAAACACAGCCCACTGGATTACAACAGGTTAGTAAATACAAATGCTGTAACATTTCTTTAGAGCTTTTTCTGTAGAGGCAACTGTTATATGCAATGTATCATGTTATTTTATTATTATCACATTTTACGAAGTTATATGCCTTTCTTCTTTTTTAGTTTGCTTTACTTACAAAAGTTGCTTTCAGCTGGTGAATAATAACACTGAGGGACATCAAAGATTAAAAAAAAATGTGGAAAAGAGATGTACAGTTTAGATAAATCAGTCATTATCAAGGTGTGTTGGCATCTGGTGTTTTTGGCTTCCAAAGTGCATTCAGAACACCATATTGTGGCCTAGGTCTCCTGTAATGCATTAAAGTAGTTGTAAACCATACTTACACCTTGCAACAGTGCTGGGAATTGAGACACCTCTAACTCACATGAATTTTGTGGCAAAGCTCTCACTGAACTTAGTAGGAGGGAGAGGAAGGCTCAGTTACTAGCTTTTCTCAAGTGCAATGAGGTACTGATGAAATCGTCTGTGTCAGTCTGAATTGCTTTTGTTCGTTACGTATGGGGTGATCCCCGAGCAGAGGAGACGGAACATAAATGAAGTGTTTATTTAACCTCAAGATGCTGAAATTTAAGCAGCACAATGTAAGTACAAAACTAGCCTTTTGCTAGGGCATTGACATACTAACTTTTCTTCATTTCAGCTCATCCTTTTTAACTTTCTGTTGTTTCTTTTTACCCAGGCAAAATTGTCAAAATGTAAACACCTTTCTATTGACAAGTTACACTAAGGTCAGTAATAAAAGAAGTGTTGCCATGAAAGGCTGAACTACTGTGGACTAGCATTTCTGAACTATTCTAAACTATTTCTTTTCTGACTATGCACATAGGTCAGGGCAATCCCAAGCACAAATACAGGCTGGGCAGAGAATGGATTGAGAGCAGCTCTGAGGAGAAGGGCTTGGGGGTGCTGGTTGATGACAAGCTCAACATGACCCGGCAATGTGCACTTGCAGCCCAAAAAGCCAACCATATCCTGGGCTGCATCAAATGAAGGATGATCAGCAGGTCAAGGGAGGAGATTCTCCCCCTCTACTCTGCTCTCCTGGGCCCCCCCTCGGCAGTCGTGCCTTCAGCTCTGGGGCCTCAACACAAGAGGGACATGGACCTGTTGGAGTGAGTCCAGAGGAGGGCCACGAAGATGATCAGAGGGCTGGAGCGCCTCTCCTATGAAGACAGGCTGAGAGAGCTGGGCTTGTTCAGCCTGGAGATGAGAAAGCTCTGGGGAGTCTTCATAGCAGCATTCGAGTACCTAAAAGGGGCCTACAAGAAAGCTGGGGAGGGACTTTTTATAAGGGATTAGGGAGTCAATCCACAAAACTCTGCTTTTAACCTTACAAACTAATTGCCTTTACCTAGCCATTTGAAGGACTGACAATTTCACATAGCACTGGACTGCTAGTAAGGACTGGCAAGAAGTCCAGCTGCCACAGAGGCAGATTGAGGCATGATTGATGGCTTAGGGTGACTGGAAATCATGGGAAGCTGACTTGGAAATAAGCTCTGGGTCTACACAAGTGAATTCCTCTCCTCACTAGCTCAGCTATGTTTGTTACATTCCCAGCTATGTGGCAGAAGTGTGGTTAGAATGGTCCAGTACTGGTTGTGGAGATGTGTATGAGAAGATTTGAAGCATGCAAATGTTTGAAAGTCCAGGCGCCTTGGAAAACTAGTCTAAATCTAACTGGTTTTTATTCATAGCATTTTTGTTCAGCCCTTTTTAAGGAGAATGGTGATATGATTTTAAAAACTTTTTCTTACTCAAATGCTCCTTTGATGTTATTATCTTGGTTACAATGCCATTTCTTGGTAAGTCATCTGTGCTGTAACTGAGTAGTGGTGGGGTGAGGATCTAAAACTGAGGCAGAAAAATAGAGAAGGTGTAAAACTGCCAAGGTTTGTTTCTGTCTCATTGCCTTTAATGGGACTGTCATGGCAGTAGGCCACACCTGCTTAAGTAATAGTTCATAAGGTTGAGCCCTATGCTTGAGTCAGGAGCTTCCTAGACTCTATGAGCATGTGGGAGAACATGAACTGATGGACGCAGGTCTTGGGAGCTGCTTTTTTATAAACTCAACAACTGGTATCAGGACTGCTGACTGCACTTTGTGCAGTATATGTTATTTAGGGTCCTGTATTCTCAGTTGTGCTTTTAGCTTCAACCAGGCATGTGAAACCACATACCTTAGAGAAAGAAACTAAATAAATTGATTGTATCATTCAATTTCAGGGGATTTATCCACCCTATCTTGTAATTTTTTACTTACATGAATAATCTTTATTTACACATTCTTAATTTGAATGGGATTACTTGCATTAGTGTTAATGTGAGTAGCAGGTACAGGATTAGTTCCTGTATTTGTCAGTGGTGCCAAAAGCAACAGAATATACAATAATTTGGTTACACTTTCAATTATAATCTGAAATTAAAGAGCTTTATTTTGGAGCTGCTGCTCTGAATAGTAAGTATTGATACTTGTAATTGAATTCTGAGATAGAACTTTCCATACATTTGTAATGCAAGAAGCTCTCTCATTATGTGAGATTCACTTGGCAGAGGAATGGTCACCACTTAGGAACAATATTAAATCCTGCATTTCAAGAGTCAAAAGGACTGGAATCTGCTTCTAAGGTAAAACATTTAATCTATTTTGTATCTTAAAATTTTATAGTCTGAAATTGTTAGGTTGAGAAACATTTTGATAAATATTTGCATATGTGCTGTGATTAATTTGTATTAGAATTGTACTTTGAACTTGTGTAATTCATGTTGGTAGGACCACCTGATGAGGCAGGCCCTGATCCTGAAAAATGCTGCAGGCAGACCTCCAATGAAAACTTAGCTGCTTTGAGCAATTTTTCAGGACTCAGAGCTAAAATTTGACATAGTGTGAATAAGGGTGGCAGAATGAAAACAAATCATGCTGCAGCTAGCCTGTTTTCCACACCTATAGGTTTGGGGTTTTATCTTTTTTTTCTCTTTTTGTACTTGCACAGCTTGATGTTTTAAAAAATTTATTTGTATTTTTTTCATGTGCAGGTTTTAGCCTTCATGTAATTAAATAGAAAATTCTGGGAAAGTAATAATTTTGGCAAATATTCTTTTTTAAATGCCCAAGACTTTTATTGCTGGATAAATGCTCTCAACTTTTATATAAAACTTCCACATGGGGTAAATCGTAGAATCATAGAATCATTATGGTTGGAAAAGACCTCAAAGATCAAGTCCAACCGTATACCTGATGCCACCATGCCCACTAAACCCACTAAACCATGTCTTGAAGCGCCACATCTAAACGTTTTTTGAACACCTCCAGGGATGGTGACTCCACCACCTCCCTGGGGAGCCCATTCCAATGCTTAATGACTCTAACAGTGAAGAAGTTCTTTCTAATGTCCAGCCTGAACCTCCCCTGGTACAACTCAAGACCCATTTCTGCTTGTCCTATCGCTTGTTACCGGGGAGAAGAGCTCAACCCCCGCCTCGCTACAACCTCCTTTCAGGTGGTGGTAGAGGGCGATCAGGTCTGCCCTCAGCCTCCTCTTCTCCAGACTAAACAACCCCAGCTCCCTCAGCCACTCCTTGTAAGGCTTTTTCTCCAGGGCCTTGACCAGCTTTGTCGCTCTTCTCTGGACATGCTCCAGCAGCTCAATGTCCTTCTTGTAGTGTAGTGTGTTAAAGTACCCTGGCCTTTTTGGAATCTGGATTCTCTTCTCCATGACCAGCTTCCTCACTGGTCTGGTAAGGTGACTCAGGGCTCTGCCAACACCTTGGTCTTTTGCTTCATAGGAAGTATGCAGGACCGCAGCAGCAGTAGGCTGCCAGTATATTATGATATAAAATTATTCCATTATTTTTTTCCCGTGAAATTACAGAAAGGATAATTGCAATCTGGCCTTAAATAAAGACTTCACATTCTCATTTACAGTTGGTATTTCTAATGTTCAGTTTCATATTTTGTCAACTGCTTAAGAGCAAATATGACAAGTAGCTAAAGCCTACTGTCTCCAGTTGCACCAGAAGTTGTAGCTATGTGAGAATTGGCTTGATGTCTGGAATGAAAAATGGGTACAAAAATACGCAGGTTTGGAGAAACTACCTTTGGAGATACATGAAGAAGGTGGAAGAAAAGGACATTTTTTTTAGATGACCAAAATATGACTGGATTTTAATCTTGTTGGAAAGAACACAAGATTAAGATATAGATGAAGGGGTTATGAGCCTGAAAGCTCACCTGTTCTTCTTAGTTGTATCAGATGGTCTATAAGAATACATTACTTTTTCAGACAAAGCTTCCTTGTCTTACAGCTGTAGGCACCCTGGCTACTGCTTAAGATACAGAAACACTGTGGAAGAATAAGGAAATGATATATGAAAAATTGCGGAAATAGTTTGACATTCTACTAAAAAATAGGAGTTTCTGTTGGATGAACAATAGGCAGTGTGGTAGAGTTAGATAATTGTCTTAGCATCATTAATAGCTCAAGTTAGAAGAGAGGATTTAGGAAATTGAAATTGATATGTCCAAATACTGAAATGAAGAAGAAGATTTGCATATTTTTGATGGCAGACTCATTCATTATTCAAGATGTGTGCTCATCTGCAGTAGACGAGAGAAGACCACCATAGACTGCAGCGATAAAAGCAAGGGCAAAATTTGGCCGTGGCTCAAGGGAAAAATGACTAATCTTTCTTAATTTGTTCTGAATCTGGATGTGCAGAGCTCAAATACTCTAACTTACATGAAAATGTCTTCTTTGCTCCCTGAGCTATTAAAAGTCATAGTAATGTGAGATCACAAAAACAGAAAAAGCTTTTAAAAGATTATTCTAAACTCCTGTTGAAAGAAGGTACAAAAAATAAATTATACCCACTAGACCCTGTATTTTCAGAGTTGCCAGGGAATTGGCCACAAAACTTGCCTTAAAGTCAGTGGGAGCTACTAAAATCAGGGAATTGTGTGCCTGGATTTCATGTAAACTCTGGAAAATTTTAAGAAAATAAGAATTGAAATAGTGGGGAAAAATATAAAGTATCAGAGCAGATAATATATGAGTAAATAAACCAAATATCTAACAAAATGAAAAACGTGATGGAGAAGAGATGGTTGAATACATTGAGTTATGTAAGACTCTAAGGGAGAATTCATAGGGTTTCAGAAAATACAATTCATTGAGAAGCTGAAGGAAAATGGAAAGCAAGCCAGCAGGTATAATTGCTGTGAGGAACA
>NW_009636973.1:0-2640 GCF_000690535.1 Cariama cristata | reverse complement strand
CTGCTGAGACAGAAGAGGTTTACCATCAGCACTGTACAAATACATCCCAACAAGTACAACAAACATAAAAGTAGATGCATCATAAAATCAAAAGGCAGGAGAAGGAGTTTGTATAAGCATACAAACATACCACATGTAATGGAGAAGAGACAGAACAAAGGAAGAACTGGGGCGGGGTGGGGAGAAGGAAAACAGGGGACAAAATGGACATTGTACCATGATTAAGGAAGAAAACAGATGGTTAATAGGATATGTCTGACTGAGGAACATGGGAAGCATGTACTCTTTCTGTTGCAGAAGGGTGATTCTGATGAAAGTAGTCGGTGCAGGGAGAAGCTAACTTTTTACAGCATGGATTTTTTTACCCAGTGGATATGTTCAGCAAAATAACTCACTAGTCGCACAAAAAGTATTACAGTAAAACATAGGACTTTCTCTGATATAAATGTTGTAGATCCAAGCTCTGTCTAATTCACTTCTAAGAGATAAGATTTCAAACCTGTGGTAGGAAGTTTCAGAAGTAAGAGAGGGCCATTACCACCTTTTAGTTTTACAAGACACGAGTGCTTATGACCCTTACAAAATCTCACCCAAACAAAAACGGATAAAAGCTCTCTCCTCAAAAGCTACTATTTAGAAATGATCTTCCAGAGAGGCAAGCAAATAAAGAAAAAGAAAAAGCTGTTGATAAAAATATCTTTGCAAACAATAAAAAGAAGACAAGGTTTTGCAATGAATATGAAGAATGATAAAATTAAATGTCACCAAACGAAACTCACTAACTGTTCATATCTGTGCAACTGTTGAAGTGAATAGAAGCATGTTATTTTATGCCTACGGTGAGACTGGGCCATAACCTCAGACTCTAGAGGAAAACCAAAGTTAATTGAAGACAATGTACTTACTCTTAAGAGCTACACAATGGTATGTACTGCCAAATGAAGGCATGAATTGTTAAAGCTTTTCAGACCTAGGAAAAAACATCTTCTTTCAAGGAAATTCAGAAACAATGAAGTCAATGTAGCTGTTACAGCAGGGAGCAAACTTACATGCCCTATGAAAAGTTCCGGTTTTTATGGATGGTATATTATTGGAACCTGTGAAGAGACATAAAGAATCAAGACATGAAGTTCTAACGAACAGTAAATGGACAGTGCGCAAACCCGTTGAATTGTGAATTGCTTATAAGTAACATACATATTTACTGTGACATTTCACTTAAAAATTTAACTGCTAAATTAAGCTGGCTTTATACCATAAAGAGCATATTTATGAGCAGTGTTTCACAGGTTGTCAAAATTGGAGATTTAATACACAGGCTATCTTTGCAGCTGTGTAACAGTTCAGAAGCACAATTTGGTGTCATTGAGAGGCTGTATAAGCTCTCTAAACTAATGAACTTTGTAGCATGTGAAAGTAAAAGATACTGCTTTGAGTACAAAGCAAAAGAAGCTACAAAAAGCCCCAAACAGCAGGAGAACACAGGTAAAGGTTTTGAATAGATGCCAAAAACTAGAAGGCACAACAGAGATAAATAAAATACACAGTAAAGATGCAATATAATAAAATACTGTAATTTGGGCTGTCAGCATGAATGGAGAGAGTTCAGAACAGCACAAGTGAATTAGCTTTTATGGGATATTTAACCACAAACTGCCAGAAACTGAGGCTGCTGCTGGTAATACATATTCAAATACAGCAAACATGTTATTGAGGAAAATTATATAAAATCACACTATAAACTTTTTGGTTCTATTTCTTGAATCTGTCCACAAGGCATCTACAATTTGTCTTTTGCAGACTTGACATCTGAAGAAGTGGTAGCTCCAGGGCCATTTCCACAGTATCATGGGAATAATTATAACTACATTTACATAGTAAGAAGAATTATTTTGGACTGTGAATATTCCCATGAACAAACTAGGTTGTCACAGACTCAACAGTCAGTTGCACAACGGTTAAGAGTTTCTAGGATTACCTCCTATAGCATTTTTTCCAAGTGATGTTAACTGAAAGATGTGACCAGATTGGAGGAAAAAGAATTTTTGTTGTCTCAGTCCATCAAGATCTCTGAAATTATTTGAGTATTCGGAGAAACTATGACCAATGCTGTCCAGTGCTTTAGGACAGCTGTTTTCCTGTTTTCTGCTAGAATGGTTTCCTTGGAGCTTTGTGGCACTGGCTTTTTAACCCATTGCTGTAGTTTAAGAGCTACTGAGGATAATGTCGAAAAAAGCATCAATTCCTGGCCAATACCACTTGCAAGGCTGCAGTACTGTCTTACAATGCTACTTCAAAGTGTTTCCTCATGTTTATAGATCACTATTCCAGTGTCCTGTGTTTTGGAATGAGTCTACAATGATTAATGCAAGTTAATCCTCCCCCAAGTACTTCATGCCTTCTTAAAAGGTATTTTTTGGGCATGTTGTCTAGTCTGTTTGCCAGTGCAATAAGATATGGGTCTTTCACAGTCCTGTTCCAGCCACTATTCTTAACTGTCTCTCAGAACCACTCCTACAAATTGAGCAAAGATAAAGTTTATTCTAAT
Organism: Cariama cristata; assembly: GCF_000690535.1. Classification (NCBI taxonomy): domain Eukaryota; kingdom Metazoa; phylum Chordata; class Aves; order Cariamiformes; family Cariamidae; genus Cariama; species Cariama cristata. The sequence continues at coordinate 92 of NW_009636973.1, read as the reverse complement.
AACTAGTTATAGAAATAATTCATATATCTTATTTTAATATCTATTATAACATATATATGTGTATCTTATAGAATCATAGAATGGTTTGGTTG
>NW_009636972.1:3259-11270 GCF_000690535.1 Cariama cristata | reverse complement strand
CTTGGTCTTGTTGAATCTCATACAGTTGAGTGCCATTACAGAAGATAAGTAGGATGTGGAAGAGAAACAGGAGGAGATCCTTAGCTCAATTTTTTTCCACGTTTTCTGTAGCATGTGATGAGAAAAAGGACAGTTTCCCTAGCTCATCTCTTAAATAAGAGACACACCTACATATTAGTCCTGCCTCCAGACAGCTAAAGCAGCAAGCCGGCTTTGCCTCATCCTGACGCAGCTAGCTTATCTCATCAACACAAAGGGCCCTTCATGCAAGCTGGCTTCCACATTAGGATTTTGACCTGCTAATGGAAATAAACTGCACTTCCAACGGACATAGCTATTCACCAAAGGATCTTAAGGGTAGCACTGAAGTAGTAATTTGAAAAAATGTTTGTTCCATAAAAAACCCCATAGAACAGCCCGGTCAGAGCAAGACTCAAGGGGATGCCTGTAGCCAGCTGTAACTGCTCAGGTCCCAGAGCGGTGACAACCACTCTGCTCCTAGGCAGCTCTTTTCACATGCAAAAGCCAAAGGACGTTCTGTGAAAGAACAAGAGCGAGGTTAGATCCCATCACTTCTCAAGGATGCATTTTCAGGGCTATGCTTCCTCTGCAGAGGAAACTCTGGAGACGATCACAGAAATCACACACCAGTATTTTGCATTCAGTTACTATTTGGTTTGCTTAGAAGTTATGGCAAAGTTGGGCATTACTCAGCTTTTGCCTTTGCAACAGCAATATTTCCTCGCAGTACAGTCACAATCAAACAGTCTTCGACATTCCACTGATCCCAATGTTCATGCCTCAGTCATAGCCCTTGAAAAAGATTAACCCCCTATCACCTGTGCTTAGTTAGAATAAAAGATATCAATGTACTGCATGAAAACAATATTATAAAGACAATATACTTGCAAAAAAAAATAATTCCCAGAGCTCTAAAAATAAAGCTACATACCCAGGGCGGGGCAGGGGGGGGGGGGGAGAAGAAGGGAGGGGGCAAGTGGGTTTCGTTTTTTGTTTTTTGTTCCCCCCCCCAGTTACAAAATCTTAAAACCCAAGCTATAAATGGCAGGTAACGTTTGCAAAGAAACCCTGAATTCAGAGAATACTCATGTAAGCTGATTCATACAGGAACTTTCTAATCAAGTCAGTCATTTGTGACTCAATGAGTAGGTACTGACAGATACTTGGCAAAAATCTGAGCAAGACTGTATGTTCATGGGACGCTGACCAGCTTCCAACCCAGACATTCCCGAGCCAGTTGTTTTCCCATGTGACACCACAGTCCACTGGTCTTCACAGAAGCACTGACCCATCTTCCATCAGACATTAACATCTCACATGTCCCAAGGAGGCAAGCCCAAGGTCTAGCTACAGCAACCATCACTTCAAGTTTGCAAGTGACAAAATTGGTGGGCTTCAGAGACCACCAAGACATCTTCAACAGCTACCAATTCTGACTGCTCTGAATTCATCCTCTGGGTCAGCTGGTCTCAGAATCACTGCTCCTAGAGGCAGCAACGCTAGACTTGAGCTTCTCAGGAAAAACAAACAAAACAAAACAAAAAACACCACCACTTTTCCAGAGCACCCACTTGGTCACCTTGAAGACCAGATACTGAATAGATGGATCCTGGGCCTGACAACATGTTTATCCTTGATTAAGATAAAGCAGGCTAGCAATAGCAGCCAAAGCTCAAACCCTGAGGGAATTGTGCAGTGATCTGGAGAGCTCAGCTTATTCTCCTTGACACCGAACAGATTTAGATTCTCGACCACTATTTCTTCTAAGGTTCTGCAGCAGTATTCCGTGACCTGCAGCCTGGGGACTAATACTTCTCTGGAAGACACAGAGATTGCAGGCCATTGCAAAAGAAAGCAAATAAATTTTTTCTTCCCCCCAGCTCACACAGTTAAAAATGCAGAAGAGTAAGAAAACAATTGTTCTAACTTTAGACTAATTACAGTTTAGTTTTAAGACAAAACTCTTGGCTCTACACTGGTAAATTTGAACACTGGGTTTTTCCACAAAACTTGACAAGCAGTGCTATGAAGTGCCTGCAGAGCACCACACTGAATAGGAAAGGGCCATTTGAAGACCTACCTAACTACATCCCACAATAGACTTATTTGAAGATACCACGTGTGGTTTTTTTAAACACATGCACTCCATGAAGACTCTGGCCAGCACAAAGTCTTTGAAGTATACTATTTCAGAAAAAAAACCCAACTGAAAATAATCCTGCTCCGTTTTCAGGAGTTACTCCACAACACCCTGATAAGGTCCAACTGTTTTGTTATTTCCCACAGAAGAGGAACACCATGCGAAGTCAGCTGTAGTGCATGCACACAGAAGGATCCTAGGGTTCACAAGGCTACTGGTTCTATTCACAGCCTCATGCCTCAGATGAGGCTAAACCTGAGGAGAAGTGCTCACACCGTGATACAAGAGGACATTTCTTTTAACCTGTATATGGAGTTGAGATCCCCACACGCCACTTATTTAACAAAAACACAGGAAGTCCTTACTGCTTTTGAAGTAATTGTAATTCCCTGCATTGGAAGCACACACATTCTACCATTTTGCCATCATATAAATATCATCTTACAAATTTTAACAGGATCTTAGTTTGAGAACTGTAAGAAACAGATAATGCTAGCTAACTACTTTCAAAGATGACAAGCACGTTAGAATGATGGAGAATGTCTCTGTATTTTTTTACTGCTTGGCAATATATGAACATGAGAAGAATCACGCACACTATCTTAAAGATTATGCTAACCACCATACAAGGTCAAGCGATCAAGGCAGGAGGAAGGCAGCAAAACTGGAAACTGCCGTCTTTGAAGCAGAACATGCTGATTAAAATATTTGTTATTAAACATGAGTAAAAGAAAACAAATGCCTTCAAAATTTTTCACTGACCTCCTTAATGCCTTGACACCACCATTCAGATCACAGTTCTAAGAATGGACTCATAAGGAGCATGTCTAAAGAAGAGCAACAAAGCTGGTGAAGGGTCTAGAGCCCAAGCCTGATGAGGGGCGGCTGAGGGAACTGGGGTGGTTTAGCTTGCAGAAAAAGAGGCTGAGGGGAGACCTGATCGCTCTCTACAACGACCTGAAAGGAGGTTGTAGCCAGGTGAGGGTCGCTTCTTTGGGGGTTACTTCTCCCAAGTAACAAGCGACAGGACAAGAGCAAATAGCTTCAAGTTGTGCCAGGGGAGGTTTAGATGGGATATGAAGAAGAATTTCCACACTGAAAAGGTTGTCAAGCATTGAAACAGGCTGCCCAGGCAAGTGGTGGAGTCACCATCCCTGGAGGCATTTAAAAGACGTGTAGATGTGGTGCTTAGGGACACGGTTTAGTGGTGGGCTTGGCCGTGCTAGGTTAATGGTTGGACTCCATGTTCTTAAAGGTCTTTTGCAACCTAACCGATTCTATGGTTCTGTGATCTACTTCCTTTCAGTGGGTGATTACAGAGCCCTAACTCAGTAGGGCAGTATGTTCCTAAACTGACAACACCCCCCCAATGTATGCCAAAATGTACTACTTAAGATTTTTATTTCACACAAAAAAAGATAGTATCAAACAATAGCTAGAATATTGGCAGGAGCTGCAATGCAACCACTAAAACCAGACACTATCTTCCATTTCTGTTCAGAAAATTGAGTAGGACGCAGAAAGTACAAACACCAAAGTTCAAGTTAGGATTTTTTTTTAGCACTGAAGGAGGGGCGTACACTATTTCAACCTCAGGTAAACCCAAATTCAGATATTAAAACAAAGTGCAGATACTTAGAGCAGCCTTTCTCCTCCCTCTTTTTCTTTTCTGAAGCTGTAGTCCTTACGGCAGCTTCCAACACTGGATTCTGGCTGTCAGTTGAGACTTACCACAAAGATTTTGTGGCAATGCTGGTATACACGTGCATGATATCTGCACGCTGTACAGCCATCAGCACTGCATGTAAATGTACACACTTCCCTGTTGTACAATCATACAATATGTAGCTTAGTCCATGGAGCACATTGTGACCATGGGGAGGAAAAAAAATAATTTGTTTTTCAGTTCAGGCTCCAGACAGAGCAGAGAAGACAAGCCCATCTCCACAGCACTATTTCAGAATCAAGTCGTGATGCTGTTTAATCCTCAGAAGTGTTTTAGTGTTAAACCAACTACAGCTAGAAATGTGTAACTTTCTGAGTTATTTCGGCCTGCAAGGTAATGAAGTCAGATATGACAACAGCAAGAACCGCCATCTAGAAAATTGCAGAGTGTGGCCCAATTAGACCCGTGTCTAAGGCTTGAGAACTCCAGTACTCAGTTCACTGATGGGGAGCGAGCTAGATTTCAAGGTTGTTGGCCTCGATTATCTGGCTCTGAAGGTCTGTATTATTTCAGTCTTCACACATTAGCATCCTGACTTCAAAAAAAAGCTTTTAAATGAGTGCCAGTGGTAAATGGACAGGACTACTCATGCAGTCCGCTTTCTCTCATTACAGATCCCAGAACTACCACTAGAGATAAATTATACAGATCTCAGCTACATCAAATGCCACGCCTCTCTACCTCAGATTTAAATCTGATCTTAGTGTTAGGGAAAGGGTAGGTATCATGCTTACCACTAATTTTAGGCAACTGAGGCAACCCAACTTCATATGGAAGTAAGCTGGACCAGTGTCTAGGCCAGACTTTTAATTGCTCAAAACCAGAGGCTTAAAGTACGGCCATCATGATTTCACTGGCTTTACTTTAGGATTACCCATATAACTATTTGGAGTTGCTAAGGCATAAATGCATTAAGTCCATCTGTCTAGATTCTTCAAAAACTTTTAACCACAATGACTTCTTTTTATGTTACCTCCACCACCACTGGAAACATTCACCGCTGTACTCATTCACATGGCAAAAGGTAGCTATCTACAGTACACAGCAGCACTACAACAGTAAGTTCAGCACAGAACTGCAGTACCGCCGTAACACCATCTGCACACATCAGGCTCTTCCCAAATCAATTCTGCACTTACTCCATCTACAAGACTTAATGATGGGATTGGACACTACCAAGTGACAATTTGACACCAGCTCTGGTATACCAAGAGACTTCTTAATTGATTTGTGTTATGAACACCATGAACTAGTAGCAAGGTACTTCCTGACTGACAGAGTAAGCTTCCAAATTTTGCCAGTAAAAGGTGTTTAAGGTCCTCTGAGACTGTGGTTCCTGAGCTCCTACTGCCAACAGGCCAGTAGTTTTGGATAAGCCTCAGTATTAGCACAGGCAGCACACAAAACGGTACCTGTCATTCATGACCATGATTGCTCCATACATTGTTTTCAAGGGATCTGCTTCTTCAGAGGTACAGAAACATTTTGTTCACCATTAGCGCTGACCTGCAGGCTTTACTCTGAGTGACAGCATAAATCCACATAGTTTTATGGATTAAAATACTGCTACATCTCGCCACAAAATAGTTTAGGGGAAAAGAAGTTAGTTTCCTCTACATAAAGCAGTTTGAAAATAATTTTGTTGAAAGATGCATGCACATGAATGGAATTGGACCATTTATTGTCTTACCTTCTTAGATCTCCAACAGCGACAGTACACGGCCTTGTCTCCCAGATCTTCCATATCAAATGCATGGACTACCTTGGGGTTATCCTTCTGGATATGGGGATTCACCATTGCTTTGCAGCATTTGTCTTTAGAGAGAAATTTTTTGTAAGCTAGATACCCAACAGCAGCCGCTCCAGCAGCTAACGAGACTGCAGCAATCCATTCAACTAGAATAAAAGAGAAGAAAACAAGAGAGACTGTTAGTTTTGGACCACAACATTCTATTAAAACTACTCACTAGTAAATGTCTTCATGCTCGTGGCAACACCTTTACTTTCCAACAGACCTTTTTGTTCTGTCGTAGTAACGCAGTACTTTAGAAGAATATTTTTTTGGGACACTCACCTAGTTAATCTACTCCTTTCTACTGATCAGAGTTCTCCTTCATGCCAATCCCTCCTACACAAGGGTGAAGATTAACCTGGCAGGGTTTTGGGTTTTTTTTTTTAGGAATCTCCGATACTACCATCAGTAGTATAGCGTTTCCAAGTTCAGCACATTAAACCAGCTATACGTACACTCTGTAGCAGCAAAAACACTCCCTCTTTGTTTCAGTTGCAGGGAAGTTACTAAAGAAGAATGCCCAGCACCAACAACCCAAGCAAGATCCCCCAAGGTATGGGTATTGAGTAGCTTTTAATATAATGCATCTCGTAACTAAAAAAAGTTAACAGGTGTTTGGCAACAGGGAAATTATTTAATATACTACCACCAGGAACAAAAGCCAGCTTAGATTAAATCCCTACTGTGGTGTACAGGAAAGAACAAGGATCCAAAAAGATTATATTTAAGAATAATAGCACAAGTTTATTTTAACTGGATTAGGTCCTGACTCTCTGAAATACGACTTCCGTTAAAAAAAAATAAATCGTCTTTCCACCACCTCTCATCCTCGCTTTTCCTCCCTCTAGTTATCTCTAAAATCTTTGCAGTCTTGCTCACTTAATATATTTTCCTTTTCTGCAAGTTTTCCTACTTTTTTTGTGGCTTTATTGTTTTCCCTCTGCCTCATGAAAATATGCTGGACTTTGTCCCGAAGGTTCTGGTTCTGGGAACAGCCCCAGCCGTTTCTCTCAGAGCAGCGGATGGCTGATCTTTCCTGGCTTTTTATCCACCACTTCTCTTCATACACATAACATGTACATAGAGAGTTCGGCTGCCTCTACAGACAAATAAATGAAACAAGAACTTAAGTTTTAGCACATTTACACAACTAAGAAAACTAGAACAGTCTCCAGTTGGTAATTTCTATCTTGCCCTTCCGTGTTTGCATCGGATTTGAAAGATGCCAAGCCAGATGGCATCTTTGGAGCAAGAGACATCACTACATTAAAGGCCAAGAAGAAACAAAAAGCCTTTGTCAGTTCTTGCTACTTTCCACAGCCAACTGACTTGCTGTATTGCCACAGTCAGCTTGCACTAAAAGTATCACGAAGGTTTTCTGCCCCGTCCCACAGCCTTTTCTAAAATCCATGCCAAGCCCTTTCCTCAGCTACAACACTGTTAGCTCATACGCACCAGGCTGACGCACAAGGGTCTGGATGTAGCAGTACGTGGAATTAGACAAATACTTGTACCATGTCTGCAGCCCTGTAAGATCAAGGAGGGCAGCCACTCCTTTAGAGTCTTACTAAAGGAGTAAAAGATGCAGAAATCCTTCAGAGTTCATTTTCTTAGTAAATGAAGCAGAAGAGACCAACATACACCGAGACCCCGCCTGCAAATGAGTGACAAACCCTCCCTGTAACAACAAGGTGATATTAGGATACAGAAAACCATCTTTAACATCAAAGAATTTAGGGCACGTTTCCCTGCTCCTAAGCTCCTTAAAACAATAAAAGTCCCAGAGAGCATATTGTGATTTCAGTGTTTTATATCCATCCAGCGAGTTCTCACCTCTTCATTTCCCCAATACAAACTAGCCAGAGTAACGCATTCACTTTAATGGGTAAAGTAGCAATGAGGTGAAATTAAAGATGAGATTCTATGAAAATCTGCTTTAATCGAGCAAAACAGCCCAAATTAATCCAAAGAACAGTCATAGCTTAAATCAGAGGCGGCACGTTCTCCCAAAGAAAGCAACCGCAGAGAGTCTGCAGCCTCCTTTCTCCTTCTCGCTTGAGCACGTTTCGCCAAGCAGAGCAGGGCTGCGGCAGGGAGGAGGTACTCAGCCAGGTCAGGGACAAGCTGGGTCTGACAAGTTTAAAGTGATTTGTGATGAAATGTCAAGTGCAGCTACAACAGCAGCAGACAAAATGGAGGGATTGCCCATACTGGGGATTTTGGAAAAGGAGCAGTTGCAAGGATTGCCCAAGCTGCTAACCGATACGTCGCCGATGGATCAAATCTTAACCAACATTTTTAAATAACTGATGAGGGGACAGTGATAGACTGT
>NW_009636972.1:435-3228 GCF_000690535.1 Cariama cristata | reverse complement strand
GCCCGTAAGGAGACTAAGGGTAAAGAGTGACTTTAATGAAGACCAAGGATGACTCCTATAACTGAACCATGCTTTAAGGTGCTTTACCTTAACGAAGCTGATCTTCTGTTGCACCTATCCAAAAGTCCAGGCCAGCTTAACAAACAAGCAAAGATTCTGACGATAAAAATACTTCTACAACTCACAGTGCGAGCAGGACAGCCTGTACTAAAATTGAGTAGCTTTGCAGCACATTCAGAAGAGCTGTTCTGCACATCTGTAGCTAACCCGGATCCCTCTGACCACCCCTTGGCCCACCGACCACATAACCATGCACAGCACAGCCAGCTCAACAAGCAGAGATCATTAATTCAAAGTAACTGTCATCTCGCATTTCAGTACCCTCTACTTCCTTCTCCAAAGGACCAGATTAACCTACTGCACTCACGGGCAAACTGTATCCATACAGCTTAAGATATTTTGTTCTTATAATAGATCATAGTGCCTTTTTTACTGTATTAGCTTTTTTTCATCACTCCTCTGGAGCTGTATCAGGGTGGAAAATGATATCAACCGATAATACATGAAACCTAAACATTTAAAGCAGCCTATTCTTTAAATTTCAGCATTGCCTTAATATACATCATGTACATTTATGAAAGCTATTTGAATTTAACAAATAGACTCCCTCTCTCTGATGATGATTATCATCCTGCAAGGTTTCAGAGGCAGTAAGTTTTGTTGTCAACTGTTGTTTTGTTCCACAGACAGATCTGGAAGAGCTGGAATGCCCATTTCATCTTTAAAACTAAGTTAACCATAGAATTGCACCTGGAAGAAAAACACTTTTCTGAAGTTTTAAAATACTTAAATTCTGTTTCAAGAAGGCTCTGGTGTCAATTCAACAGTTCGCTGCCAAACTCTTAAGGTCATGCATGTATTACTTGAAGAGGCGTCTATTAACAGAGTGACATTGATGTAGAATGTCAAGGGGTTTTATTTCTTTTCAAAATAAAAACACCAAGAGCAACTTTTGAGTGATTATCAAATAAATCCCTATTCTGGTATAATAGCAAAACACAATGTTACAAGTCTCTACAGGCCAAGATACTACAGGCCTGTGTAACAGGGCAGAAAAATTGTTTCGATGTTGTAGACAGCACTAAACAATGGAAAAGGTTTGGCTAAAACTCCAGAAAAATTAACACACAAAGGAGAGAAGAGAAGGGAAGAGAGAGGGAAAGAAGGAAACAGTAGTTCAAAGAATGCAATCCCAGGAGAGTAGGCAGTGCACAGAAGTAAAAAACAAATCAGAAGATGAGAACATCAACAAGCTGATGGTGGGCGTTTATTTTCTTCTATATTCTTTGGACACACCCTAACGAGCAAGAGATTTGGATCACAAAGTTTCTCCTCTCTCCAAACAGCTAGAATATTACTCAGGATGTTTCCAGATCTAGGCTACAGAGGTAGCTTTAGGATCTACCAGAGAGGTCAGACAGATTTTATCTGCAGGAAGAACACGCATTTACCAGCTGCACTGACAAGCACACGAAGAAACTGAGATGGTCTTGGCTCCACCAGGAGTACACGATCCTCTTTACGACACAGATCAATTTACTTCCCAGGAACTGGCAACAACATGGGGGATAGCTGCACCCCTACAAAGTTAGTCCAAGGCAGTCTTAAGAGGCAATTTTCAAGTTACCTCTGCTACTTAAAAAAATGTTACTGTTATTTCAAAGTCGGCTACAGAGCAGTAACTCCAGACACTGAAACCCGTATTTTTTTGTCTCCTTTTGTTGCCAGTGAAGAGGCTATTGTTGTCCAAGAGTTGTTTATAACAGTCCAGTAGTGTAACTGTCCACAACGAAAGGCTACCTTTCTGCAGGCCATGCCTGGAGAAACACGTGACGCTCGCTTACTGAGGAGGTGTCCAGGATAACTAGCTGCAGAGAAAGCCTTAGAGTAAAAGCCAACCAGTCAAGCAGATAAAGTCACTGCTACCACTTCACAGCATCCACAAGAAACTGGATTACGACTGACAGGCTTAATTTAACTGAAACCGTAAGGTAAAGAGGCCACCTGAGGGAGAAAGATTGTTGGATCTGGCCAACAAGCAGCAGAAGACAAGTCACCATGATCAGACCTGTGGTCACTGCAAACAGCACATTACTCACAACAAAAAGCACTAGCTGCCCTATTCACTGCCTTCCAAAGGGTAACCTTTTGGCACATATGCACACAAGCAATTAACCCTAAAATTACCACCAAGAATTAAATCCCACAAAAATATGGTAAGTTTCTGGTGTCTAGTTTTCAGTAAGGAATACAGCATTTCCAAAATGCATCAGCCTGAGACACAGGCAAGCTGAAGAAAGAGCTGTGACCTGCCAGCTGACAGGCACTGATCAAGTTTAATCTTGACAGAAATCACATTAACTGTATGCCGCCTCCTCCTAAACAAAGCACCCTCCAGACTGCTTTGATCGGCTGTTCCCCAGCTTTCCTGGGATAAGGAGGATATTTTCAGTTTGATTAGGAGTACGTTCTTCTCCCACCCCCACAAACTAAGTTTTCTTCTCAATTCCTCGCATATAGGAACTGTTCTAATTATTGCAAGCTCATAAATGACAGTAAGCTGCCCTTGGGAATGCAACCTGGCAGCAAGCTATTATCAAGTCATCTTCAGGGCTTTAGTTTGATTATTTTAATAAGCACAGCCTTTCATCGCTATAACCCATTTCAGACTATAGCAATGCCTTTGCCAACATCCTCTGTACCAGCAGCATATCCCCCCCCCCCCCCAAAAAA
>NW_009636972.1:0-404 GCF_000690535.1 Cariama cristata | reverse complement strand
AAAAAATATCTATCTGCATGGAGTCTGCTGACTTAAGGGCATCACCCGTGAGCACTTTCGCAACTGGAAACCACAGCCATATGCAGGTGAAGCTCATTTTTTAGAGGAAATCAGATAATTCAGCTTTCCACTCCGTCCTCCATCCACCCCAAGCCTTTCCTCCTGCCCGGCTGCCTAACAGCATTTAAAACACATCACAGCACTTCAGGCACGGTGTAGGTCAATCATTACGCAGCGCAAGTATCACCGTTATCCCTACCGTGCAGTACCGGGCTTTGAGGATAAGTTAAAACGTCAGAAGCGTGCAGGTCTTCATGACATTTACAGCCGGCGGCTTCACACGAAGTACGAGGCCTGAACAAAGGCGAGGCCTGACGGCGAAGCGGCAGGGGGAAGGGCAGAAA
>NW_009636971.1:362-586 GCF_000690535.1 Cariama cristata | reverse complement strand
CCCCTCCAGCCAGTTATTTCTCCCATCAGATAATTTTTTTTTGGTGGGATTTCAGGGAATTTACACCCCACCACGGATATTTCCCTTGGAGCCAGCCCAGGGTAAATGTTTGCATTCCCTGGGTATATAAACAGGGTCCTGGAAACTCCTGCCCCTGGGGACACCAAGGGCTAAGGGAGAGCCATACCCTGCCCTTGGCCACAGCGGGGCCGCCACCGCGCTAC
>NW_009636971.1:0-219 GCF_000690535.1 Cariama cristata | reverse complement strand
TGCGGCTGGGGCCGTTCGGTCCCTGCGCCTCGGGTCCCAGCACCCCGCTAGAGGGGTGGATGTCACCTGTGCAAGGGTGGGGACGTTGCCTGGCACCGCTCCCAAACGTGTGGGGTTTTAATCTCCAGGTCCTTGGCTCATATAACGTATTGCATAAACCCTCGGCACATGTGGCTGCCCCGTGTTTTTGCGGGTCCCCCACGTCCTTGTCACACTGAG
>NW_009636970.1:0-1114 GCF_000690535.1 Cariama cristata | reverse complement strand
CCAAGCACAGGGGGCCCAGGCAATCACCCAAACCAACCCACTTTTTTGGGGTCCTAAGGGATCCCCAAGTGTCCCAGGCATCAAGATCGCAGGGGATCCCCCCCGCACCATCCTGGGGACAATCCCCATGTCCTCACTGTCCCCTCCTGACATCCCAGGCAAGCAAAATCCAAGTCACCCTCTCCAGGCTGGGATGGGGTGGGGGGACGCAGCCTGAAAGCTGAAGGTGTCGGGGACCCACCGGTGCAGCTGATGTCCCCAACGGTGACACGAAAGGTGAAATTGGGTTGGTGGGCTTGTCCCTCGGCCTTCAGGAGGTCGTAGCCGGGGGTCTTGCCTATGCGAGTGCCATATTCCTGTAGAAGGCTGATGGGCGTCTTCCCGGGGTTGGCGGCCAGCATCTGCTCCAGGCTGGGGACAGGGCTGTCACCAGCCCAAAAAGGGGTCAGAAGGGACCTTTCGGGGTGAGGGGAGAGGGGTGGGATTACTGGTTTAGGTCACTTTGGTCCTGTCATCCCCTGGGGACATCACGGGGACATGTTGGGGACATTGTTGAGTACGTATGTATCTTGGGGACACCAAGATATGGGGAAGTGGCCACCACAGGGACACCACAAAATGTCCCCAGGGACATGAGGACTTGGCCACCATGGGGACACAGGAATAAGGGCAGATGGGGACATGGGGACACCACAAAACGTCCCCAGGGACATGAGGACTTGGCCATCACAGGGACGCGGAACACGGCCACCATGGGCACGTGGCCACCATGGGGTTCATGGGCAGACGGTGACATTGAGGACATGGGGACATCGAGGATGTGGTGGTGGCCACTTCAGTGTCAGGGTCTTGGCCACCATGGGGGACGTGCCACAACCATGGCCACCCTCACCCTGGGGACACCAGGGACATGACCACCACCACCGAGGTGGACTTGCCAGGACACGGATGGTGACACGTCACTGCCACCAAGAGAGCCACCACCCCCAATAAAATCATCTTCTGGGTTAATTAATTGGCCTGGATGCCTGGGGTGGTGGGAGAGGCTGGCACGGCCATGGAGACATGGGGACAGGGGTGGCACTGCCACAGGGCATAGGGACACGGGAGACAG
>NW_009636969.1:440-694 GCF_000690535.1 Cariama cristata | reverse complement strand
CGTGTGTCCCCCCGATAAACCACCACAGCTCACTCGCCGGCAGAGCGATGCGGTGTTTCTCCCAGAAGCGTGCAAGCGTGTAATCCCACAAGCGTGTAACCCCGCGAGTGTGCAATCCCACAAGCGTGCAATCCCGCGAGTGTGCAATCCTGCAAGTGTGCAAGCAATGTTGCGAGTGCCCAGTTCTGCAAGCGTGCGGCCGGGTGACCGCACGGTCGTGCAAACGTATACGCACGCACCCGTGCAAGCCTGCA
>NW_009636969.1:0-237 GCF_000690535.1 Cariama cristata | reverse complement strand
TGCGGGTGTGCAGGCGTGCTCCGTGGGCCACACGCTGCCCTCCCCCGTGTTTAACCCCCCGGACGGGTTTTGGGGTTCGCCCCAGGCCAGATTTGTGCCCGCGGCTTCGCGGCGAGGGGTTCCCCAGGTTGCGGCTTTCCACGTACCCGGCTAACGAGCTTTTTAATGAGCCCCGGCGAGCACCCACGGCTGCGTTGCAGGTGGGGTGCCAGGGATGGGGGGGAGCAGGGTGCCACC
>NW_009636968.1:818-1065 GCF_000690535.1 Cariama cristata | reverse complement strand
GCCGGCTGCTGCCAGCCAGGTCACCTTAATCAAAGTTTAGCTGCCCGTATGTTTCCGCTCATTATGGGCAAATCCAGCACGTCTCGCTCCTCTCTGCCTCCTGCTAGTGCAAATTAAATTGCAGGTGACATCCAGGGCCACGCATCTGGTTTGGAATACAATTTTCTCTTCTTTATTTATGGCACCTGCGGTAAGCGTGGCGCAGAGGGGCTGGCAAGCCGGCGCATGGGGCCGAGCCTCCTGCCGC
>NW_009636968.1:0-227 GCF_000690535.1 Cariama cristata | reverse complement strand
GACGCTCGTCCCTCCTCCAGCGGGGGAGCAGGAGCCTGCGGAGAGGCAGCATCCTCGGGAAAAGATCACGTCCAATTAACTCCAGCAGCCTGGTCCCTTTTGATTTTGTTCCGTGCGCATTACAGGAATCCTGAGCTTTATTTAAATTATAAATCAAATAATACCGCTCTCAGCTTGGCCAAACTCTTTGCTGCTCTTGCTTTCTGCAGTAATGTAGCGGCGGTTTA
>NW_009636967.1:0-933 GCF_000690535.1 Cariama cristata | reverse complement strand
CCCCGCAGGCCTGAAGCGGGGGCTGTGCCTGAAGATCAACCACTTCCCCGAGGACATGGAGTACGACCACGACAGCGCCGAGTACCTGCTCCGTGAGTCGCCCCGGCAACCGCCCTGCCGTCACCATGGCAACCACCTCGCCATCACCCCGGCAACCGCCCTGCATCACCCCAGCATCACCCTGGCAACCACCTTAACATCACCCTAGCAACCACCCTGCATCACCCTGGCAACCACCCCAGCATCGCCATGGCAACCACCTTGGCATCCCCCTAGCAACCACCTTGGCATCACCCCGCCATCACCCCGGCAACCACCTTGGCATCACCCCAGCGTTATCCCAGCATCGCCCTGGCAACCGCTGTGGTGTTACCATGGCGACCGCCCCGGCATCGTCACGGTGATGCCTTGACAACCGGCTTGGCATTGCCTTGGCAACTGGGCTGTCATCAGCCCAGTGATGCTGGGGCGTTGCCATGGTGATGCCCTGGCAACCACCCTGGCGTTGCCCTGGCAACCGCCCCAGCCATGCTACTCCCATGGCTTTAGCCACGCCCTCTAGCAACGGGTTGCCATGGAAACCCCTCCCATAACAACCGGGCTGCCTTGGCGACAGGGCGGGTCTCCTAGCAACGGGGATCCCATGGCAACGCCCCTCCCCTAGCAACAGGGATGCGGGGGGGGTGGGGGAAGATCAAGGTTCTGCCTTCTGATTGGCTACCGGCCTCGGAGCGGTGGAGGGGGCTGCATTCTAATTGGCTGCTTTGCTAGGCAACCCGCCCTTCTGATTGGCCGACAGTCTAACTACAGTGAGCGCATGCCTAGTTCTGATTGGCTGTGGCTCCGGGCAGGAGGTTGCCCCAGGGCTTGATTGGCTGGAGGTGCTGGGCACCCTGCACCCCTATTGGCTGGTGATGTCTACGGACCTGGAGA
>NW_009636966.1:1117-1335 GCF_000690535.1 Cariama cristata | reverse complement strand
CGCCTTCAGCCCCACTCCTCGTACCCACCGGTGCTCGCCGCTGAGCGGGACCCCGGCACGGCTCCTTGCATTCAGCCAGATTTGGGGTGCACCACGGCCGTAACACACGCTTCCCCTCGTGTATGCACGCGCACGTGGGATTTTCCGCCTTTGCTGCTGAACAAACACTTGCACAAGGGCTTGAGCCCCTCGGATAAAGCCGTTGGCGTGGCGTCAGA
>NW_009636966.1:333-1005 GCF_000690535.1 Cariama cristata | reverse complement strand
AGCCGCTACCGTTGGGGCCCTTGGGACCTTTGGGATGAGCATTTTCCGACACCACCCACCGCTCTCCAGGCACCCTTCGGGCTCCAAACCCGCTGCGTCCGCTCCCAAGGGCTGGGGTTTCTCTTAGGAAGCGCCTGCTGCAAGGAGTGGATCCCATCCGCGGCCCCAGTGCATCCTCTGTCGCACACCGCTTCCCTTCCCCGTGCCTCAGTTTCCCCACCTGCACACCTGACGTTAGACTGTGCCTAAACAAACACGTGTCCCTCGGCACGAGGGCTCAGCCAAGCGCAGCACCCAGCTCAGGCCTCTCCGCGTGGCACGACGGGCGAGAAAAGCTGTGGCACAACCGAGCCTCGTTATTCGTACGGCCAGGAAAACACAAAAGGCTCCTGCTGCTGTCTTCCCCGCTCGGCGCTTCAGCCGTCAGGAGAGCACCGGGCTCTGGTGGAAGCAAATTAGATCAGGCGAGCACAGCGCTAACGGGATCATTTCCAACGCAACACACACGAGGATAATCCACCGCAAAGGAAGCGGAGCGCACGCTCCTCCGCCCAAAGGAAGGATTTTCTTTACCCTGCCCGTAGTTTTACCCCTCATCTCTCTTCAAAATCTGCTTCTGGCCTCGGCGGAGAGCGGGTGCTGGATGGGGAGATCGGGGAGGTGCCCGGTGCT
>NW_009636966.1:0-286 GCF_000690535.1 Cariama cristata | reverse complement strand
GCGACGCCACCGCCAAGCTGGCCTCAGCACCGTGACAGCATCCTCGGCTGGCACGGGCAGCCCTGATGCTGCCTCTGCCCCCAGCTCCCGTTCCCCAGCAGCGGGTGGGGGATGCAGGGAATGGCACCAGGTTTCCCTTCACCCCCCCCTCTGCATTTTATTTATTCTCTGTATTGCAAAACATCAGGATTCTCAGAGCAAACGACCGCGGCGCCCCAGCAGCAGCTGGATGGCATGCAAGCCCCCTCCTTCCCTGCCATGGAAACATCGCCCCGAGCCGCCGGGG
>NW_009636965.1:243-551 GCF_000690535.1 Cariama cristata | reverse complement strand
ATAACTACAAGGGGCCGCAAAAGGTAATTCACATAAGCCTCCTGTTAGCACTTTCCTGCATGTGGCTTTGAACTGCTTCAGAAAAAACCCCACAACTGAACTGGCGAGGGGTTAGATGCTAAAACACAAACAAATAAATAAATACAGAGATCAGTTTTCTACACATCACCCAAACATTGTTTGAGAATGTCTTTGAATCTGCCCTCTCGATAGTTCATTGAACGAACTTTGGCAGATTCCTCGCCTCTTTCAGCTTCCAGTGAAGCATCTCAAGAGTTCTGACTCCACATTTTAACACACTGGAAGGC
>NW_009636965.1:0-203 GCF_000690535.1 Cariama cristata | reverse complement strand
CTACCGCTCTTTAGAGTTCAGAGCTGCTGTGCACATCTCTCTTCACTAACAGAGCCATCAATAACAGTCAAAAGGGTGCAAACAAAACTGAACTCCAGCTCGCTCAAGACTTCCTGCTATTCATAATTTGGATTCTAGTAGTCAAGCTCCTTTTTTAATTCATAAACTTTCTGTTCGAGGGTAGGAAGGCCCTACAGAGGGAT
>NW_009636964.1:0-1061 GCF_000690535.1 Cariama cristata | reverse complement strand
CACCGCTGTGTGCCAGAGCCCCGGGGTGCCAGAGCCCGGCTGGCACCGCTGGTTACCCTGGGACTTTACCTGAAACACCCTGAAAACTCCCCGGCACTCCCAGCGTGGGGCTGTCCCTGCTACAGTTCCCAAATCCCACTGCAGCCTTGGCACTGCTTCCCCGCGCAGCTTGGGCACGTCGTTTGGAGACACTGGCCCTGACTGTGAAATTCAAGAAAAGCAAACCCAACCCAACAACGGGGACGACTTGGCAGATTCCCCGCAGGTGAAAAGCGAACGTCCGTGCAGCCAATCTCCCTCTCGTTTGGAAAGGGATGGATTGCCCTGGAGCAAAGCACACGAGGCTGCTCTGGGAAGGAGGGAACGAGGGGTGCCGGCAGGGACCATGTCCCCCCGGGGGGCAGCCACGACCCCACCCGGGCTTTGCCCCAGCCAAGGGCTCGGCCCACGCTGTGCCGGGAGGCGACACGGGGGTTTCTTTCCCCACGGAGAAACGGGTGAGTTGTGAGCCCACGGTCCCTCCTGGGTGCTGCTGAGGGACCTCGGAGGGGTGGTGGGCTTGGTCTTTGTGCAGCGCGCTCCGAGGCAAGGAGAGGAGTAAACGCGACGGGACAGACCAGAGCAGATCATTCATGAAAGAAGCCCAAAACCTTCTCCACGTCAAGGCACCTTCACCGCCCAATTCCTACTGGGAATTACTTCCCGCAGCCGCACAGGACAAGAAGTCAGAACCCCCCGTGCCCCACAGCAGCCCTCCCGCGCCCGAGCTCACCCCATGTGCGTGCGGAGACGTCTGTGCACACGTAGCCACGCGCATCCGAGGTCTACGGCTGCGCCCTTCTGCGGGCACACGCTCCTTCCTCCGCGTGCCCAGTCACACGCACCCATCTGTGCACTTTTGCACGCACCCACGCCACCGCGTGCACGTATAGATGTATACATTTGCGCACGTGTATATATACGCGTCGCGCTGACAGCAGGGATGCCCGGAGAGGGTGCGATGCAGGGGGGGTGTGTATGGGGGTACCTGTGAAACCTCGAAAGAGCTGAACCGGATCGTC
>NW_009636963.1:0-3707 GCF_000690535.1 Cariama cristata | reverse complement strand
TAGCAGGTTCCGACGTTGGCACCAACCCTGCCCTCGGAGGGTGAAGGAGACAGAGGGGCCAGAGCAGACCTGGGCTCTGGGGTGGTTTGTGCAAGCTGCTTAACCCTTTAGAGGAAGGCGCTGAGCAAAGCTTTCCTCTGGGGATTTTCCTCCGCTTTGCCGGCCCTGCCTTTGCTGAGCCCGCAGCACGGTGCCCGGCTGCCTGCACTCCCTGTCTGCAGTGCAGGCATCTCCCCCCCGCTGACGCATGGCTCGGCGTTTCCCCACTAGCGTTGCGGGATAGCGTTGGTGCTTGAGGAAGCATCTGAGCCTGGAGAGCAGCAGGGCTGATCCTGCCGGACACCAGCCTCGCCTCCCATGCGGGCTGCCCGGCTTGTGGGCAGAGCCTGGCAGGGATGAGCGGGGCTGGCAGTGTCCCAGTGCACCGGAGGGTGCTGGAGCAGCCAGGGAGAGCACCGGGAGAGGTGTCAAATCATCTCCTGGTGCAGGAAGGAAAAGGTATCCCCACGTCCTCCCTGGGATGGCAGGGCAGCAGCAGCTCCCCAGGGTCAGGGTCTTTTTTACAGGCAAGGTTTGCCTTTGCATGAGTCTTCGTTCAGGTGCGTGGGGTATTTTTTTCCTAATTTCTGCTGACCTCAGAGCCTCAACCCATTCATGGGGGAAGGTTTGGGTTCTGGGCTCCTGAGCCTATGGAAAGATATGCAGGTTCCCAGCAAGACCAGGCGAGTACCTCCCAGGTCTTCAGCAGTTCAGCTGCTCCCAGCCCTGCCTGCAGCCAGGAGACTCAGGGGTTTGGGGAGGATGGCTGAACTGTGCCCCAGGGAGAGCAGCAGTGCCCAGCTGGCCCCCGCACAGCCCTTGCCCTTGCCCAGGGATGGCCTCTGGCTGGGAGGTGAGAGGTGTACGCAGGCATACCCGGTACCTGCCTGGCCCTTGCTGCAGTGGGTGAAGGATCCGGCCGCACACCAGGGCTGGTGATTCACAGTGTGGCATGACCGGCATCGGCCCTGTCTGCTGGAGCAGTCCAGGCGGTTCCCAGCCTACCTTCACCGGGGTCTCCATCCCACAGAGCTGGCGGAGGGCCCGGGACAGTGGCTGCAGGGCTGGCTGTGGGGGGTTGCTCCTCACCTCCGTGCTGAGGTGAACCTCCCTTGCGATAACATCAGTTTCCCAACCCTGCGGAGGCTGCGATGCTCATTCTCATGGGGCACCCACGGCCTCAGCCCCTTTCCTTCAGGAGCCCAAAGCAAGGACACGCACGTCCCACTCCCTGCTGCATCACACCAGGGCCCAGCTGGCTGGGAGGAAGGCAGAAGAGGCTGAGGATGGTCCTGCCTTTGCCTGCCACCCCACTCCCATCTCCTGGGGGAAGCTTCCAAGCTCAGGTTTAAGAAAGACCACAGTGTTTCACATGCCGAGGTACTCTCGTCTGCAGCAGGGCTAAGACTTTGAGCAAGTTGGTGACACTGCTGACACCGCATTGGCCCAGGCATCCCTGCCCCACTGTCACATCTCAAAGCCCTGCCAGACTCCCACAGACATAGCACGCTGAGCTCCCAAGGGCTCCTCGGGCTGCTCCAGCTCTTGCCCAGGTCCCCACATTTAGGCAGCTGAGCCCTGACCCTGCCACCTGGGCAAGGCAACTGGTGGCTGTGGCCGTGCCGAAGGGATGGCAGCTCCAGCTCTGTTCCACTCGCCTGTGGGAAAGTCATTTCTTGCCTGTTTCCACTCCTGTTTTGTGTATTCAGGCCATGAGTTTTACCCTCCAGAGCCTGGAGCAGCTCCAGCCTTAGGTGGGGTCTCTGGGTACTGTCATGCAAAAGCTGTGGCATTCACAGTGCTATACCACCACCACCACCAGCAATTGCATTTACAAGTTTCCCAGTCCTCCCAAAAGTCAAAGGAGCTGGTTTCATGCCTTTCTCCCTGCCTGCTCGCCTTTGCTTGCTAGTTTTGTTTGATTCCAGACTAACCATGACCTCCTCAAAGGCTGGAAAGAGCTTTTCGCCAAACAGCTGGAGGCAAATCTGGGATAGCTGGGGGGTTCCAGACGATGCAAACACTCTCTTTTATCTTACCTGTGTATTTTTGCTCCTTGCAATTAGCTGCCTGCTCTGTCTGCTCCCTATTTCCCTGCGGTTCCTCCCAGGAGCCCTGCCTCAGAAACATTTTGATGGAGAAGCACATCCTCATGCCCTTTAGCTCTTCTGACAGCTCTCTGACAGCTGTGGGTGTTGGCCCTGCATTCACACCCACCGCAGGCACCAGGGAGGCTCAGCAGCGCAGGGACCAGCACCGCAGCTCGTGGCACCTGAGCTTTCGGCCATCTCTTCTGCAGCGTTCCCCGCAGGACCCTCTTCCCCTGCCCTCATCACAGGTGACAGCCAGAAACAAAAAACCTGGGGTGTCTGGATGCTGCTTGGACATCCCCCAGAGATGAACCAGCTCCCCGGCAGGTTGTCTGCAACTGTTTGCTCCCAGAGCTCTGTCTCCTCTTTCTGCTTATCTTTATGAAACCTCTGAGAAAAGCTGAGGGGAAAAAATGTTGAGGGAGGTTGTGTGTCATTATTGGCTGTAGGGACATCTAGTCTCCAGCACCAAGCTTTGGGGCTGGCAGGCTCCTCCAAGACATAAGGGATACAGCCTGACTTTCCGCTTTCCTGCATCAGGAGGAGGCAAAAGCATCCACCTCTTTTTTCAAAAAGCTACATTAAAAAAAATAAAATAATGAAGTCTTCCAGTGGCAACACTAATTGGGTCTCAGAGTGGGTTCGTTTGCTTGCCGTGTGTGATTTCCAGGCCAGGGAAACCATGGCAAAGAGGACCACAATTTTCAGTCCTTCTCAAACTAGCGAAGGAAGCAGAACTGCCTAAAACCCTTTAAAGTATTTGATTTTACAAGAAACCAGATAGCTGGATCGCTGCTATACGACTGCTGCCGATATGTCCTCTCCCTGCACTTGGCTGTTACTTGGCCATTTCAAATATTATTTTTTTAAAACCACTTCCATAAATCAACAAACACAGCCCAGCCCCAGCAGAACAGCCCGCGCGGCTGGAGGGCTGGTGGCCGCTGCCAGTCAGTGAAGTAGAACAAACTAGCAAGTACGCAAAGAAATGTGATTAATGAAAGACAGACCACAAAGCCTATAAAAACACATTTCTTGCTTTTATTAGACCAAAGCGACTGTATAAAAAGAGCACACGAGGCCGAGATGCCCGGACAGAGGAGGATGAGGATTGCCACTGCCCCGTAAAGACGAGGCGTGCGGAGCCCCCGCCTGCCCCTCGTGCTGCCTGCCACCCCACGGGCATGGGGGAAAGGAGGCTGTGCCACGGCGTGCCCGGCTGGCAGGGACACACAGGGAGCCAGCTGGGATGGGGAGGAGGGATGGAGGGGAGAGGCAGAGACAGAGAAATGTGAGTTAATCACAGCAATATGGCAACACTTGTGAAAGGATGGGTGTTGCTGGGTGTGCGGCACTGCTGAGTGGGCACCGCATGGCTGAGGGGAGGATGGAGTGGCGTTTCATCACTTGTCTCTCATTCACTGGGGCCTCCAACCTGCGGAAATGTTATTTTTGCCTCCCTAGGCACTTCTTTCAAGTTAAAAATAAAACGTCCCAGCAGTGGAAGGGAAATGTTTGTTGTCACCCCCCATTCAGCTTGGTGGAGACAGTAACAACAGTGGGAGATCAACGGGGGGG
>NW_009636962.1:0-566 GCF_000690535.1 Cariama cristata | reverse complement strand
GCACAGGTGGGCCGGGGGCTGCTCACTGCCCAGCTGAGCCCAGGTCTGACGGGCCAGCATGTGCAACATGAGCCTTTGCAATTTGGCATACAAATCTGGGCAAAAACTTCTGTAGTTAATAACCTTTGGTTTGAAATGCTGACAAGGGGAGGGAAGCGGGGATGGGGAATGGTGTGCAGGCAATGCTATCCCCGTTTGCACCATTTAAGCTTGCAGCGCAACCAGGGAGGCTGCTAAGAATGCAGGAAAAGCCTGAGCAAAGGTAGTAACAGAGAGTTCAGAAAATGAGAACAACAGCCTCCAGAGCCTCAGAAAAGAAAAAAAAAAAACAAAAGTAGATGCCTTCATTATGGTAATTTTCCCTTTTCTAGTAAGTACAGGGGACACTGTATAACGTGAGGCAAAAGCAAGCTGGATTTTTCATAGTGGCCAGCGAAACAATGCTGGCGACTGCAGATGCCATCGATGCCTCAGAAATAGTAATGGAATGTCTTACTCCTTTAGTTCCCCTGTATTATGCAGCCCTTGTTGTATTAACAATTGCTTTAGTGAGCTTGCTGATATTA
>NW_009636961.1:1327-1552 GCF_000690535.1 Cariama cristata | reverse complement strand
GGGCACCGGTGGTGGCCATCGCGGTGCTGGACGGGCGGGGGAACCCCCTGCCCGAGCCCTACGAGGTCTCACGGGACCTGGCCAAGGCCCCTGACATGCAGGGCAGCCACTCCATGCTCATCTCCTCCGAGGAGCAGTTCAAGGTGAGCGTGGGGCTCGGGTGAGCGGGGATGGGACCCTCCACCCACAACACGTCCCATGTCCTCTCTGAGTATTTCCATCACC
>NW_009636961.1:679-1296 GCF_000690535.1 Cariama cristata | reverse complement strand
TCCTGGGGTACTCCTTTGCCTGTCCCCGGGGTGGTGGCTCCGAGGGGAAGGTGCTGCCCTTTGCCAAGGGCTTCCACATTGGGAGACTGCCCGGGTGCCCCCCAAAACCTCGCAGGTTCCCGTTCCCTCCCAGCACCTGGCTCCTCTCGTCCCCCACCAGGTCTTCACGCTGCCCAAAGTGAGTGCCAAGACCAAGTTCAAGCTGACGGCGCACGAGGGCTGCCGGGTGCGGAAGGTGGCCCTGGTGAGCCTGGCCAGCGCCGGCTCTGAGGAACGGCTGGAGAACTGCCTGGCCTGTCTCACCAACCTGGGGGACATCCACATCTTCACCGTGCCCAGCCTGCGGCCCCAGGTCCACTACGGCTGCATTCGGAAGGAGGACATCAGCGGCATCGCCTCCTGCGTCTTCACCAAGCACGGCCAGGGTGAGGGCACCAGCCCTGCGCTGAGGGTGATGGCCCTTGTAGGTGGGACATCGTCTCCGGCTGCAGCCCTGCGGAGGGGGACCCTCAGGCTCTTTGTTATGTCCCCTCACCTCTAGGTTTCTACCTAATTTCGCCGTCGGAGTTTGAGCGCTTCTCGCTGAGTGCCAGGAACGTGACGGAGCCGTTGTGCCG
>NW_009636961.1:284-547 GCF_000690535.1 Cariama cristata | reverse complement strand
TTTCCTTCCAGCAACAGCTTGACGGTGACACCGAAGTTGCCGCAGGCGAACGGCACCCATGTCCCGTGCAGCCCCGAGGGCCGATGCTCCCTCACCGACAGTGACCGTGAGTGATCACCCTGTCCCCACCACGCACACCACCTCCCCGTGGGTCCTGCTCCGGGGCCAGCCCTGTGCCGTGGCTGCCCCCCAGCTCTCCCATCCCTGTGGCTCCCCAGGGTCCCCCGAGGAGCACCCGGCTGCCTTCTCCCCTGGTCCCATCG
>NW_009636961.1:0-251 GCF_000690535.1 Cariama cristata | reverse complement strand
GGAGAACCCGCTGGACACCACCGGGGACATCACCGTGGAGGAAGTGAAGGATTTCCTGGCGTGAGTAGGGGTGGGAATGGGGTAACCAGTGTCCCCGGCCGCTGCCCCCAGCACCGAGGGGCCGTGGCGGTGCCCCCGGCTGCTTCTCACCCTGCTCTGCCCCAGGTCCTCGGAGGAAGCGGAGAGGAACCTGAGGAACGCCAGCGAGGACGAGGCCCGGCCCGCGGGGATCCTCATCAAGTGAGGTGTGT
>NW_009636960.1:503-994 GCF_000690535.1 Cariama cristata | reverse complement strand
ATCCATCCATCCACCCACCCACCCATCCCACTGTCTGCTCTTCAGAGCCCGATATCCCAACCCTCGAGATGCCTGGGAGTGAAAGGAAAGGGGAAAAGTGGAAAAGAGCCTCCACATTTTCCAGCTTGCAGCCCCATTTCCAGCCTGTGTTTAATTGCTGGAGTCGTTTGTCTCTCTTGCATTATTTTTGCACTTACCGCTCGTTTTTGGCAGGGACCGGACCCTCGCCTCACACTCCTTGCTGGGAGGCGTGAAGGAGAGGAGCCGAAGTATATTCTAAATACGTTTTAATCGCCAGACTTTTTATTTTCTCTCTCTGCCTCCCGCAACCGAATTGTATTTACGGTTTTCTCCCCTTAATTTTTGCCTGTGACTGGAAAACGCATTAATAAAAAAATCTGTGGGAAGAGACGGAAATTCAGTGAGTCAGGCTAAAGCTGCTCCAGCCAAAAAAAAAAAAAAAAATTGCAAAAAACTCAGTAAAATAAAAT
>NW_009636960.1:0-456 GCF_000690535.1 Cariama cristata | reverse complement strand
CTGCCTCGGACTGGCTGCCCTAGCGACAGACAAGGGCTGACAGAGGTAGCTATTGTTCTGCCCCTTCTTATCTAAATGGAGCAAATATCCTGTATGTAAAATATATATATTT
Organism: Cariama cristata; assembly: GCF_000690535.1. Taxonomy (NCBI): domain Eukaryota; kingdom Metazoa; phylum Chordata; class Aves; order Cariamiformes; family Cariamidae; genus Cariama; species Cariama cristata. The sequence goes on along the minus strand of NW_009636960.1, from coordinate 344 downwards.
TCATCAAGAAGGCAGGACCAGTGGAGAGACGAAAGTTTCCTCCTCGAGTGACTTCACTTCCCAAAATTAGCAGAAAAAAACGTTTCATCCGGTTAACTGTCTCTTTTTCGCTCTGCTGCAACAACCAAAGTTAAAAAAAGAGAGAGGCAGAGAGGGAGGGAGGGAGAGGGAGAGAGGGGATACAGAGGGAAAAGCAAAAACCGCTGGAAGGGCAGGGAGAAAAGCGAAAAGAGAGAGAAGAATAAAAAACTTCAGGAGGCTTCGGTTGCAGGCTAAACCGGGTCAATGTGTGGAATATTGCTGGTACCGGCTGGAAGTTATTCTAGATGGACGGCACTATTAAG
>NW_009636959.1:11748-20194 GCF_000690535.1 Cariama cristata | reverse complement strand
ACGCCAGCCCTGCACGCCGAGTCTGCACACCAGCCTCACACGCCAGCCCCGCACGCCGGCCCTGCACACCGGCCCTGCTGTGGTGCCTGCCACCACCACGACCACCAGCCCTTCATGATGGGAAATGGAACCAATGTGCGAGGACTAGAGAGCTCATGGAGCAAACATGGCCAGTATTTAAACACTCGCTTCAAAGAGAGAAAGCAATGATTTGATTTCAGCCCCTCTCACCTGAGATCTCACTAAGGACCGGGGTGAGAGTTACTTGCTTGGCATGGGAAAGCAGCACAGATCTTCCAGCCCCAGCCTCTGCCGGCTGGAGACACTTCCCATGCCGGTGTGGGACCAGCAACTGCCACAGAGCCTGTTTTAAGTCTTGAATGTACAGAACGTTTGAAGAGTTATGGCTCACCAAAAGTAGTTTCAAAAAGCTGGTGAGATGCTGTGTGGGCTTGTTTGGGTGGCAGTGCTATTTCTGCCTGAAACTGCCAGCTGACGCCCTCATGTTCATGCTCCCATTTTCCAGTCCAAAGGTGTCTCTGCATCGGGAAGGACTTCAGAGTTCAAAATACATTCATAATGGTTCTCTAAATGATGCACCACGTTATGAAATCTTACTGTATGAAAAGTGGTGAGAAACGCTGTGGCATCGCCCAGTGTCAGGAAGAGACCAAGGAGCTCTCCTATAGCTGTCTGCTTCCTCCTCAGCACATCAGGACAAGTTTTGGTTGTCTTCCTCTCTGAATTGCTCGTATTAGTGCTGCTTTGGGGTCTGTTACACTGTACAGTCACACACTGTAAGGGAACACAAAGCAGTCACGAATTGCTTTTCCTGGGCCCAATAATCAGTATTTAGACTATGTTTCTAAGGCCAACTTTTAGTGGACTGGATCAGTGCTTAAGGCACCTAATATAAAGTAATTCTCCAACAGTTTGATTAATAGTGTCATAGTCATAGCTTCAGTTCAGGTTCAACCTTTTTAAAGTTTTATTATTTTATGGAGTAATAAATCAGGACAGCAGGAAAAGACAGATGTAGGAATGTCCGTGTCTACCCATCTGTTCATGGAGACAATGGGTCACAGGATAATGGTTTCCAGGGTTGGGGCAGCTGATAGTAGAAAAATCTACTGGAGAGGAGTTTGTAACTGAGCCAGCAATGCCCCGAGGAAGGAAGAGGAAGCTGGAAGTCGGTTAGTGTGTCCTACGGAGCTGGGGTATTGACAAGGGAAGGAGCAGGTCGGGGCTCCCAGGGAGCTAACCAGGATGAGATGGCTTCTTGGAGACTGCAAGAGGAAAGGCAGCCGTGCCACACTGCCATCCATCCCGGATGCTGCCCTTTCCGACGGAGCAAATGAATCCGTTCCTGTCCTTTCACCGGTGGCCCAATCAAGTTCACCATGCAGGTCCTTAATGAGCTCAGTATTACGGTGATGGGATACAGCTCTGATATCATCATGGGAGGCTACAGCTTAAAGAAAGAAAAGCCAAGTCATGTAGGTCCAGTGCTTCTCTTCAAAGAGGAGAAAGCAGAAGCTTTGCAGTTCAGTGTGTGGAAAATAATCTAGATGATACAGATGGAAGAAAGTATGGAGTTGTTTTTATGAGATTAAAAGAAGAGAGATAAACATAGAGGTTCAATCTCTGATAAAGCTGATGGAGACCCTACGGGAACATAAACAGGAAGGGGAAGGACCAGGGGTGGTGAACTTGAAGCTTGACTTGTTAGGAAGGAAGGATGGAGAAAGAACGAGGGATCTGAAGGGATAAAATGGACAAATCAAATACTAAGAAAGACTGTTACGGCAGTGTGTTTTATATGGGCTGAAACGTGTGGGACAACAAAAAGAAGTGGCTGTGGTAATCAGAGCAAGAGAAGATGGAGACTGGGAAAAGCGGTTTTATTATTTGAACAGAGAATGATCAAATCATTCAGAAATTGCAAAGGGTAAGAGAAAAACTGGGATTCAGGTTTTGTCATATTAAGTTGAAAACTTCATGGAAAAGTAACAAAAATCTAATGAATGTACTTTGCTTCTCATATCAACTGGTTTGTTATGTGCAATGCAAGTTTAGGGATAGCACATATCGATGCAAATAAATTAATGTGCAACATAGTGAGAATAAGTCAGATTAATGTTTGAAATTTTTGCCCTATATTTATAGCTTGCCTCTTATATTGCAGAGCAAAGCAAGTTTTATATAGAATAAACATTTCCATCTTACTTTAACAGGATTTAATTTTACTTTTAATTAGGTCTGTGAAGGGGCCCAACAGTCCTAATGCACAGGCATTACAACTTACAAATTATTTCTCATTATAACTTGAAGACCATTAAAAGAGGTGTAAGTTACAAATCAGGGACCTGGTTATGAAAATATTGTCAGCAGCTGGACTCTTCATATGAATGTATTTGTATTTGCGTATGTTGGTATTTTAGGTATTTATAAAACAAAGCTATTGTCCTCATTTCTATTACTGGCTGACTTATACTATTAGAGACACTTAGTTTTCATGCAGCTTTTGCAAGCTGAACCACCTGGGTCACAAACATTAACGGTGCACATTTACATTCAGAAATCCTAGCATTTTCGTATACATGCTTTTTAAAGATAATGCTTTGAAGCCTTATACTTACTTTTATACTAATTTAAACAGAAGTTAAATGTGAGATTTAGGCCTTTTTCTGACAGTGAACCTTTAATTACATAGTGAAGACATCGGCACAGCTAGAAAACTGTCTTCAGCACGCGCGTACCACTTGCTGGACAATCAGTGAGATGATTTAGTGAAGAAATCAGTTCTGTACTTCAGTATGTTTTTTCTGCTTAAATACTATGCAATTCAAAACCGGATTGAAATCCACATGTTAAGGCCCAGCCTATTTTATTCTGCTTTCTTACCAGGCTACATCCCTATACTGTGTTATACTGATATGTTTTAAAGCTGACACAGTACAGGAAAAAACTAATGAAAGCTATTAGACTTACAGTAAAAAAGAAGAGAGATTTCTAAGAAATACTGCACAAAAAAACCACAGATTAAAAAAATGGAAGCAGCAGAGAACAGCAACTATGTGCCACAAAAAGATAAATACAAAAAGCTCAGCTCTCTCTTATAAGACACCCACAGTCTCCATCTGTCATCTCAACCCATCCTCTCCCAACTGTTCTTAAATTAAATGAATGCTTCTAATGGGAGATTTTCTCATGAAAGCTTATGAGAATTCATCCAAAGACAAATTAAAACAATGCAGTGTAATCAAGCAATTCACCTCTCTAACAGGTTGTCTGGCTTCAATGTTCACATTTACAAAGGAAAAAAAGCAACAATAAGACACCCAAATAAAGAAAAAACAACTAAAGAGCAAATCTTTCATTGACTGAAGCTGATACAGATGCAGGTTGCTCTCTACAACCATTCTTATGGTTGTACAGCTGAGACTAAAGGTTATTTTGCTCTATATAAGAAACCACTGTACACATCTGATTTAATGATTTTGTTCTTCGTAGGCCTTGCAGTTTGAACATGTCCAAAGGGCTCAGCAATGCCAAACCAACATATTATTTTTTTCTTCATGTAAATAAAACTAACTTGGGCTACTTAGTCTAAAGTGTTTTTAAAATACATTTTCCTACTCATCACTTATCATTTTAGTTGCTTTTAGCATCCTATCTAGCATCCTATTCAAGTCTGGACATGAATAACATGTCCAGACTTCCCATTTTCACTTTTGTTTCTGGTCAGCTTAATTTTGGGGTTGCTGTTTAGTAACATAATTCTTCAGTGTTTGGGTTGAATGTATTTCATTTCTATCACTTTTAGCCTAGATAGACGTATTGGCAAGACTGTAGTGAAATATTTCTATTAAAACCAGGTCCAAAGGAGGGCGCTTGAAAAGGAAACATTTTAAATTCGGACACCATCAGCTGTCAGTGCCTCCTTAATAACAGGTCTTAGTTTCCTCTCTGTTTCACCGTTTTGCTCTTTGAATTCACAGCAAGCAGTCTGATACCAAATGGGTTGTTTCCTTAGCTAACAGCCCCACTAAATTTGGGTCTAGCAGCACAAAGGAACTTAAAAGGAGACAGGCCACCCCTGCTACCCCAGAGATGTTCCCCCAGCACCAGGGACAGGTCGAGGCTGGAAGCACCTTGGCTGATGGATGCGTGGCCGGGGCGTTGCTCCTTGAATTCACAGCAAGCAGTCTGATACCAAATGGGTTGTTTCCTTAGCTAACAGCCCCACTAAATTTGGGTCTAGCAGCACAAAGGAACTTAAAAGGAGACAGGCCACCCCTGCTACCCCAGAGATGTTCCCCCAGCACCAGGGACAGGTCGAGGCTGGAAGCACCTTGGCTGATGGATGCGTGGCCGGGGCGTTGCTCCTCAATGGCCGTCAGGTCCACGGCCATCGCCGTCGGCAGGTCCTTGGCCAGCGCATCACTCAGGAGCGTCCTCACCTGCCGCGGAGGGCAGCAAGAACTGGATGGCTGCAAACGGCTGCTGCGACGCTGGTTGGGTAAATCAAGGGCTCCGTCTCCAGCCACCTCTGGTCTCGACCTCTGTTTTCCTGCAGCGGCTGCTTCCTTTCCTTTCTCGGGGTCTCAGCACCTGATTGCAGTACTCGCTCACACTACAAGTCCCCTTGGATTTCCTTCTCTGTTCGCTTTAATCTCTCTTGCTCCCTCCTTGTTCTCTCGCTGTCTTTGCATGATTCCTGCACTCACCCTCTTCATTACCAAAGTCATTCGGACTGTTCGAGTTCACAGCGAAAGGTAACTGAAATCCGCCCCAGGTTGCCTGGTCTCTGTTATTTCTGCATGTGCTCTTTCACAGTTTCTTTTACTGAAGTCCCTCACTGTTGTACTTAACCACCGTGAGTGACAGAAATCCAATGCTGACCACTTCATTATCTGCCGACCTTGTCCCCCTGGCCTCCTGGCCCTCTGTCTCTCTTGGGCAGTTTGCCCTACGTCGCAAGTCCTTGTTAAAAGTCAGGACCCCAAACCATCAGAATTGGTCATGTTGTTTTACTGTATCACCAGAGAAATCAGGCCTGTCGGATCTCATTAAAGCCCTATTTATGGGTGGAACGCCTCTCCTGGAGCAGGATGAGCTGCTACCTTTGAAACGCAATCTTCACCAGATCCGATCAGCATCGCACAGGGATTATATTCCACCAGTCAATCTCTCATAATTGCTCCCACCCTTATTGGCACGGCTACTGCTGTCCCTGCATGAGAAAGGAAATCCTCTTAAACAAATACTCTCTGCGGGAATAAGGCTCCACTTCCCCATGAAGAGGCGCAGGATCCAGCCTCTTGGAGGACAGGTGGCCACCCAGGCTCGCACGGAGGAGCCTGATCAATAAGCCCAGGGCATTGCGTTGGTATTCACGAAGCAGCTAACCGAAGGGATGCTTCGTACTCGGTACGGTGCAAATGATGGAAAAGTGTTAACTGATCCTCTCAGCACGCCTTTGAAACGAGCAGGGAACTGTCACCACCGCTCTGGAGCGGGGAAGTGACGTGACTTCCTGCGTGTGACATCGCAAACCAGCGGCAGCGCTGAAAGTGTAATTATTCCCAGCCTTACAAGAACTTCCTTAAATCGTGACTCTTACCGGCTTCTTCTCTGACAGTGGCTATTAAAAGGGAGAGAACCTTTCCTTTTAGGATTACGCCACAGTTTTAAGACACAGTAATGGTAATGGTGTCATTGCACTAAGGAATTTCCAGAGAGTGTTGTCAGGTGAGTCAGATGGTAAATAACATTATGCTTCACATGTCTACTGAGCGCTTTAAAGAAAGTTTCAGTGCGGCTATGTGTTGAATTGGTAATTTCCCCAGTGCACAATGCAGAAAATGATGCAAAGCTACTATATGAATTCTGAAGACAAAGAGAAATCTCAGCTGCCTAAATGAGAATAAGTCAAAAAGTAAACACAGAGACTAACAAGAACCACAGGAATAACACTGAGAACCAAACCGTATCCAGAAAGAAGTAAAGTGATCTCTGTACAACGTGACGGGATGGGGGGGAGGCAGCATATTAAATTCACAAGATGGAGATGTTTCACTTAAATGAAGCATTTGTAATGTTGCCTGTTCTGCCACGTGAGCTCCAAGTTGTGCACCACAGGGTCACATGTCATGATTTTTCTATAATGCATCTATAATACCTTGGCATTCTTTGCCTGAAACATTCCACCTTGTTAGCTGATGTTCCTCCTGCTCAGGAACAGTTAGAGAAGCTCAGCTGATGTGCAAAGGAAGATGCTGTTGCTGTTAAACCCAACAGAACATAGATGGAAAAGGAGTGATGGTTTGCGGAAAGAGGGGCTAAGCCCCTCTCGATTGAGGAACCATAAGGACAACCAAGCCTGGAGGCAAGGTTTGGATGAGGTTTTATACTATCTTCTTGGGGTTTTTGTTCTTAAATTTAATGCCTAGAAAGAGGTTAAACTTAGATGTTGTTCGGTGAGAGGATTATCTTTGTATAGCAGACTGGGAAAGGCATGGCTCGCATGCAGTCCACAGCAGAATTTTAAAAAAGCCTTCTTCAAAAAAAGCATAAAAAGAGGAAAAACTAAGAAATCGTCAACTAGATGGAAAAAAGAGAAGATCTTATGAAGTCTAACAGACAGCCCTAAAACCAAAGCATGTAGAATCAATATAATTTATTAGAGTGGCAAGAGAAGGCAGTAACTGCACAGGAACAGCAAAGTTATCCACAAGGAGATTTGTCAGGAGCTCAAAAACCTGAGAACGTGGTCCAGATTGCAAGGGAACACTACGCCTGCTTTGCCTAATTCTGAGCCGGGCAGGTGCATTTTCATTTTTAGGAGAGTGTGTAAAAGAGGGACACGACACATATGAGAGGTGCAACAGCAAATAGCTTTAACTAAAACAAGCACACATTTTACTCCAGATTCTCAGGCAGGTTCTGGGAACTGAGAGAATGAGCTTACCACATGTGTGAAAAAGGCAGAAGATCTGCTTTCTGCATAGGTCACCAATTCTGATATTTTTGCATCTATTTGGGTCAGCAGGGTCATAAAATATGACCTTTCCATTTTGCAAAGTTTCTTCTAAGTCATTCTCCTAAGAGCTTCTTTAATCTGTTCTTAACCAGAAACAGTAGGGCTCTCTCAGTTGGCCTCCTTTTAAACTTCCATGTACATTTACAGACACTTACTGAAAAGAGGTATGATTTTCAATAAGAAGAGCTAAATTAGGCTAAAGCATATTTTAATTTAATTTAATTTAATACAATTTTTGCTAATACTGAAAATATACATATATTACATCTGCCATTGTTTAACATTTCAGTATTTGCTTAATGAGCAATGCCTTATGAGAACGAGTTACTCCTGATGATGGTGAGCACGCTTCTTTTGGAGGCTACGGAAGAGGCACCTCTGCCCCAGGAGAAGCACAGCGCAGGCTGCTTGCTGCAGCTCCCTTTCTCCATGTGGCTGCAGTGAATTTGCTGCTTGACTGCTACACTGAAACTATCTGTCAAGTCCAAAGCAGAAAGAGAGTTGGAAAGGCTAACATGATCTGTGATCAATATCCTAACAAATCCAAAGGAAGCCTCAGCTCCCAAAGGGTTAATCCAGAGAAGAAAAGGCATCCGCATGTTTAGTGAGCTAATGTGTTTATTGATGGGGAGGCCTTTAAGACCTCAACGGGGGAAAAGCTTAGATAAGTGACTGGAAGTTCAAGTCAGACAACCCAGTTCGGGTGGAACATGGTTATATTTTCCGGCTGACTTACTTTCCAGACTCCTGGAGGTGTCGTCCCTGGGGGTGTTCTCCCGCAGGGGGTCTGCCCCCGCCTGGAGCTGGACGAAGCCCACCCTGGAGCTGGGATGTTCCCAGAACAGGGAGCATCCGGGCTGGCTGGCATGGACACGCTGCAGGCGCCCAGTCCCAGCGAAAAGATGCTGGGCTAGGATCCATCCGGTGTATACCAGCGCCTTCCAGCATGCTCTGATGGAGTCTGAGACTCGAGTTTGTTGTGACTGTCCATCAAAATTCTGCACTTGAAACCCAGACACTCGTGCTGATTTCTGTAGGGGTGTTCTGCAACGTACAACCAATTCGCTGCTGAGAGCGCATCTCCGGTCTGCACCTCCGCTTCACAACCTGGAGCTAACTCCCCGCTTGCATGCCAGCACCTCCATCGCCGGGCATCGGTACAGCTGCCCGCCAGCCTGGTGGACAGCCCTGCCCAGGACTGGGCCGAGGAACGGCATCAGACCACCTTAACTCCCCCTGCGTGGTCAATGCCAGGGTCAGGGGTCGGGTGTCCGCCTGCTAATAGAGTGTAAGCCAACACTGTCCTCAAATTGCCGAAGTGAAGAGACAATGCCCACCTCCTGCTGATGGCCGTACCCCGGGGAGGGGGGATCGGCTTTTTTGGAAAAACGGCAGGCTGGG
>NW_009636959.1:0-11726 GCF_000690535.1 Cariama cristata | reverse complement strand
GCTGCAGACGGTTTGATTGCCGCTGGAGAGCCAGCCGGCTGGTCGGAAACCCTGTCAAAGGCAGTCCATTGACCGACCCCATGGAGCTGCGTATTGACGGCTGGCTTTTCCTCCCTTGATGAACCTCCCCAGCTCTGTGCGGCTCAGCCCTGTTCACCAGCCGGGAGCCTGCTGGTTCATGGCCAGCTCCAGGCTGGCCTTTCCAGCCTCATCAAAAACTCCTGGTGAGCAACTCAGGAGCTTCCGCAACAGCATTCACCTCCCCACCGCCTGACGGCCGGGCCCTAGGCACTGGCACAAGCATCCTGCCGTCAGACCAAGTGTGAGGGCATCGTGGATTACACGCGCTGCCTTCTGCCACGGCACCATTTCATATTACTTTAAAAGATGAGAGAAATTACACAACCAGGAGGTGAGAGACATTACCAGAATTCAGGATAACAGTAACATCAGAATTTTGGTAAGTGTACAGGTTTTGATCTATCCCAGGCCATAGTATGCACCTAATTCAAGATGTTACTGAAAGGAAGAGTCAGTGGATTTCTCTGCTTTTTTGATGACAAACACCTATGATTGCAGGTACCATAGCTGCTACTACAAAGATGTAACAATGGTATATTCATTATGGATTTCTAAGGCCTGCCATATCAGGAAAGTATTGTAACTGAACGAGATATATCACATTTCTACACTCATTAAGAGATTATAAGAAGATAAATTAAATTAATGGTCCATCTAGCCAATATCCTGTCATCAACAGTGACCAGTAACAGAGCCCTGTAGGCAAGAGTATGAAATAAGTGAGCGGACAGTGATGCCTCCCCAGAAGCCACCAACAACTTCTGATTAAAGGATTTTCTGAACTACAAGTCATGTTCCCCTTTTTAGTAGTCCTCAATGGATTTTTCTCCCATAAAGCTGTTCAGTTGCTTTTTGAACCCACATGCTGCCAGCATTTATAGCCTTGCTACAGAAAAGCTGCGCAGCGTAATTTTGTCTTGTGTGAAGAAACGGCTTCATTTCTTGGTCTGCTTGTTTTTAACTTTCTGACTGCAATTTTCATTTGATGCCTCCTCATTCTTGTACCAGGACAGACAGTGGACAATATTCCCTACCTACCTTGTCCATTAAATTACAATTTTATGACAGTCACCGCATCGTGTGCCAGTTGCCTCTTCCAGACTGTGGAAGTGGTATGTAGCCTGCTTCATACCCTTGCCCTGTGCAGAGGCTGTTCCCTACTTTGATCACCTTTCTTGCACTTTTCTGACCTTTTTCCCCCTTTCTTATACCTTCTTTGAGACAGGACCAGAATTGCATGGATTATTTAAAAGGCAGGCACATAAGGGATGTATACAGTGGCACAATGATCTTTATGCTTTTTTCTCTACTTCTTTTCTAATAATTCCTTACATTGTTTGATCCTTTGATTACTACTGTGCACCAAAATGACATTTACAGAGAACTATTTATTGTAGCTCCAAGATCTCCTACCTGACTGTTGACAGTTACCTCCACAATATACGTTGCCTCATCCTGTCTTGTCATTTTTCGAGAGGGGATTCCAGATTTCATGGCTGCTATGGAATTGCATCTTTGATAATTTGCACGTTTTAATTTTACTTCGGGAATACTGTGTTGGATTGTACTGTCAGAAGCCCTTGCAGTTCTGCTTCTGTATGCAGAGATTATCAAGACTTGCCAGTGTCCCAAGTGCCTATTCAGGAAACAAATAAATACCCTGGAAAATTGTTCCCTATAGGCCTGGCAATCTGGTTTAGAATAGACATGAGGAAGCGTGTGAGGAGCAGCATCACCACGGCCTCAGGGAGGAGAATGGGCAAAATATATACTGGCACCGCTATTGATGAAAGGTGTACATTGGAAATACCTGCATTTGAGAACTATTTGCTCAAATACATTAATCTTTTAGTAACTTTGTGTCAGCGCCAGTTCCTAAAGACACTTGGGATCTTGCTACCTATTAGCTGCCGACAGAAGAGAAGTCAGATCATGTCAGATGCTCAGATTTCTTATTACCGGTAGTATCTGTAAGCCTTATGTCCCACGTAAGAGGGGGCTTGCAGCCCGCCCAAGCGCTGCATGCTGGGTTTCCAGAGAGTCAGCGGACGGGTTGGTTGGGATGACAGTGACTCCAGGCAGACCCCTCGGGACAGCCACCGTCCAGTCCCCCTGCCGAGGGCGGAGAGCGGCTCTGCGAGATGGCAGGAGCCATTCTCAGCTCTGCAGAGTACAGGCACGGCTCGCCCAGTCTCACTTTTATGGCGTTATACAGTAGCTTGGTAGTCCTGGACAAAGTCAAGGAGAATGGGATATCGGATTCAGCAGCTTCAGGCTTGCTCTTTCTTGTGCTGCTTAAATCAGCACCGATTCCAGTGAAAATATGAACACCCATCCATATACAACTGTTTTAAACAGTTCTTCCACAAATCAAGGCTGAACTGACGGGTGGGCAGGCTCCTAGCCAGGACCCTTATCAGAGGCTGAACAATGCCTGTTTCGTCTTGGGAGAGAGGGGAGCGGGAGAGGGCAGACGCCAGGTTGGCACAAGGGGTCCCAGATGTACCACGGCCAGGGGTACACCAGTTTCTCAGCAACTAAAGGTTTCCAACAGTCAGAGCTGGTCCTGCTACGGCTTTCCAACAGCCATGCTGGATGCAAGAAACCTGTAACCAGTTCTGTGGTGGAGGTCATCATCTATGAACAAGGCTCTGAGGTTGTCTGCCGGAGCAGGGGATGCGCTGCGGTCCCATGCTGCCCACCCCGCTGCATGGAGCCCGCAGGAGTATTTCCCTTCTGCAGAATCCCGGACTGAGGACAGGGCGGAGATGCAGTCTGAGCAGTGAGATCTTCAGACAGACTTGCTGAGCAATAGGAGTGAGCTTAGTTTTGAGACTTAGTAGCTGAAGATCCAGATTCTTCATGCGGTTCATGGGTGAAGCTGTTCGATTGACCGGGCTATCAGAGGAGGTGCCACGGTCAGTTCCTGATGCTCAGGGTTCCCCTCGCCTCGATTTGCATATTCAAGGGTTGGCGCGGATGCCTGGCTGTCAGAGATGGTGGCAGTTGTGGGGGTTTTTTTCGCTTTATCAAGGGGGATTATTTTTAACCCAAATTATTTTGCATTGTAAATGTTTAAATCCACATTAAATCCAGATTAATGCATAAAATAGTCCAAGAGGGTATTTACTGGGAAAAAAATAACAATAAATCAAATTATTATGGCTAGCTCCCATCTGAAGTGTTTTAAAAAGGGGAAAGTCTGAGATTTTGGCTAAAATATCACTTCAAGGAGAAGATTCAAATAAACCTCTCTGCAAAACGGCTGAAGTTTACATACAAACTGGAACCCTTAGTACTTTTTCACAACATGACTGGAATTAATAATGCAGATAAATCCTAAATAAATCAGGATTAGTGTTAACTACGTCTTGAGGTTTAATACGCTCTACGAAAATGAAAGGGGGCTGGCTGGGGAGGAAGGAGCTTTGCCTTAAACCTTGCCCACAAGCGAGCAGAGCAGTGCCCAGGGAGGAGGGCAGGGGTGCGGGGCACCCGGGAGCCCCGAGGACCAGCCGAGCAGGGCAATCAAAGCGCCTCTAATCGCTGCTGCTCCGGGGATGTGTTCAAAGGATCATGTCTGGCCACAGCCTGCCTAAGGTCACAAGTGAAATGCAGTTGCGGGGCAGGGGGAGGGGTGTCTCGGATTTTTGGACAGCCCGGCTGTTTGGATCTGTTTTCAGGAGGTCAGCCGGATTGCAGTATTTTACCATCTTATCAGCAAAAAGATTAAATTTCCCTTCGTGGTTAAAGAGCTCAGCCCCACTCTGAAGGAAAATATAAATAAACCTGCCAGCACAATCGCCCTAAGTAAAAACTGCTGCAGCGTGCCGGCGACCGCTGCAAAGCCTGGGGAGCCGCTTCCCGGCGACCTCGTCCCCGCCAGCCGCTCTGGTGGGATGTCACTGACATCCTCCTCCTCCTCCTCCTCCTCCTCCTCCGCGGCGCTTAAGGTACCTCTCTGGGTCCCCGGAGAAGGGTTAAAGCTGTGAGTGACTGAAGACTGAGGGAGGGACGGTTGGGTTTGTTGCCTGCAAAAGCACAGGTCGCTTCCACCGGTGCCCCCACTGCCCTCCGGGGCTGTTGCACATGCGAGCGAGGACTGACCCCGTCCTCTCCTCCTCCTTGTGCTGGACGAAACCAGGGCTGATGAAACACTCTCACTCTCTCATATGAACGCAGATTTTAATTTTGTTTCTCCCCAAAGCCGCAGAGGAGTAGAAAAATGCTTCTCGTGTTCACTGTGTTACCTGGGAATTCACTCTGTCCCTCTCCCTTCTTGCTCTCTTCTTGCACATCTGTGTAAGGACACCGTTTGCTCTGGGCTGCCCTGCCTTCCTCAGGTGTGAGACTGGGCTGAAAAGTCTCAGAAATGTGTGGCCTCCTAAGAAATCTCATCTCCCATCTGTTTCCTGTTGCTTTTCTCAGCACTTCCCTGGCGCTCACACAAGCTCTAAGGCCCAGAAGAGAGGAGGGCCAGATTCTCATCTGCCTTGTGCCACAGCTCATCACTGACACCGGTGCAAAACGGCGGCTAGTGCATCAGAATAATCACCCGTTACACGCTGCGTCTGCCGTCCCACGGATGTGTACGGCCAGCGCCTAAAGCAATGGAGTCCTTATGGAGCTGGGGTCAGAGCCACAAACATGCTTCCAGGGTGAGCATTTGAAAAGAATCTTTGAAATGTGAAGTTTGCATGTGATTTTTGTACCTTCTGAGTAATCTTTTGCACATGATAATGCAAGGATGAGCTTCAGCGCTGCTTCCTTCCTGCTGCCGGCAGCGACTGTGTCCGATGTGTGAGACCGTTGTGCTGATTTCTGAACAGGTATGAATCTACCCAGCTCCGAGTAAAGATTTGTTCACTTTGAAATGAAAATTTCGATGGTATGGCAAAGAAATAAACAAATGGGAGGTCATTGAGAAATGGATGTAACGAGCGTTACATGCCTTGCCATGACATAGCAATGTAATACTAGACCCTCTAGTGGGCCTAGTATCTATATATATCTATATAGATATATAGATACTATATAGTACCTATAGTATCTATCTATCTATACTAGTGGGCAAAACTAGAGTGAATTAAGTGCACTAGGTGCCTAAGTACAAATAGCCAAGCCTGGTTATATTCCTTAAAAAACCGGCATAGTACTATTCACGTGTGTTTGAAAAGAGTAAATTTCTCAACCCTAAAGACACCTGTGTGGAATAGGTGCTGGAACAAATAACCTGAAAACTTTCTGTAAAAACTGGCCAACCTTTAAGAACAATTTACTTGGTGCCCCAAAAGCTGCAAATTTTTCTTCACAAGGAAGTTTATACATCTTTGCTAAAAGAGGATATGAAATCAGTTATAAAAAACAGGAATCAAAGTATAACAAATTAAACAAGGAAACATCTGTGACAATTAGTATAAGCCAAAGCTAATATATGTGAACAACTGCAAGAAAAGTCAGATGTATTGAGCACTACCAACAAAAAGCTCACAAACAATAAAACAGAGATTTTTGAAGTTCACCTTTGATAGAATAAATTCTAATAATTGATTATTATGTGCAATAATTAACTGTTACTGAAAAGAGAGGGTAAAAATGTCAATAACTGTGGAATAAATAATTCCTAGTGCACATTTGTAATCAAACCAGTTGATGTAAATATATAATCAAAGTCATATAATAATAAAGGTTTAGGTTAAATAGCATCTGTTAAACATAAAGATTTTTAAATTACCAAGTCTGAACACTTGTATCTAATAATTTTAAAGGAATCATTTGGAAACTCTTCAAAGGCTTCTGGCTAATCCTTAACATGTCTTCGAGAAATGGGAAAGTCTCCAGAAGACTTGGGAGGAAATTCGGTTGCAGGTCTTTAAAAAGTACATGGGATAGACCTATATACGTAATAAAAGGTCAACACTTGACATGTGTTGGCAAAGAGATGGAGGATGGAAATATGCTTAACAGTAACTAAGATTGCACTGGAAGTAACTATTTTTTTTAAATTTTCTCATCAATGTTCGTTGTGAAGACTCTTAGATCATCAATGCTGTACACCTGTATCGAGCCCCGATTTCCCAAAGGATGTCTATCAGAAAAGCTTCCAGACCTCCATTCAGAAATGGAGAACTCAACACTTTACATGACAGTCTTCGTCCACGACATGAGGTAAGCGGAGATCTGACAAAAAAAGTCCCGGAAGGCAAGACAAAGAGGAATGGCTGCCTTGGATATTAAAGCGATGGTATAGGAAGAGCCCTGTTCACTACCTCAGGGCTCAGCAGATTAGAAAATGATAATACTCTTAAAAATATTTTGATTTGTAAGTAATCATAATGCTCGTGCAAACAAACAAGTCACAACATTGGTATTGAACACTGCAAGGTGGAGGAGGTAAACCTGCAGAGAAGACTGCTGGAGGAGACCAAAAAACAGAAGACGAACCATCAGCTTGTGCAAAAGGGAGGTTTGGTGGCAGCTGAACCGAAAGACACCGGAGGAACCAAGGGTACGTGTCAAATGTAGCTCGAAAATGAGAAAACCAAAATTCGCTGACGGTCAACTAGCACTTGCTGTCTGATGTTATGAGCTAATTTAATGAGAAGCTAACCGATCGGAAGAAAAAGGCCTGTGAAACCTCAGCAGGCTAGGGAAAACCATGTAACCATGTATTGTGCCAGTTAAAACTCAAAATTTGTGACAGTGACTCAACACGTAAATTACATACGTGAAACTGTATAGCAGTTTCTCTATATTGTGCAGTAAGACTTGATAAAGTATCTAAAGAAATGTATATTCTGGGAACCACTAATTATGAGGGCTGTAAGTCACACTGACATGAACGGTAATTTGTAAAGCAGTAAGTCAGTGAGGTTTGACGATCCAATACTGGAAAATGCTTCTTACAGCACATAAAAAGAATTTTTTTTTTTTTAGGTACAAATAATAACAAAGGCCTAATTGTAGTTAAGGGGAAGCTAGGCAACAAGGATCATAATTCAGTTAGATTTTTAAATAGTACAAAAATTAACCCTAATAAATGAATAGTAATTATGCTCAGTTTCAGCAAGGCAAATAGGGAATGAGAGAGACATTGGCCAGAATTGAGTATAATGAAGCAATAAAAGAAAAGTTTTCAAAGCAAAATGACAATGGACTTATTTCAGTAACATGATTAATTTTGATGTTCATGGGATTTATGTGTATGCTTAATATCTTTCCTGAATGGGTATGGATTTTTAATGCAGGTCTATGTGCTTCAATGAATTGGGGCATCTGTCTTACACTGGGTAATTATGAAATTAAACAGAAAAATAAACAGAGAAGGAAAGAGAATCTGATTTGTCCAAGGCAAGAAAACAGACAGACTATGGAAACAATAAAATTTTAAAAATAAAGTTTTACACAGAACATGTGAAGATTAAATGTTTTAATTTACATAAAGAAAAAAGATAAATAAGGATTTCTGAAAGCTCTTAATGCAAAATTTGCTAATAGATCAGTTAGGCATTAAAATTACATCTAATTTTTGTTTGACTTTTCATAAGGAACAGTGGGGATAGTTTCTTTTCTTTGGCAGAAAAGAAATATGAATAATAAAGGGAACCACAATCGTGCTTTTATGAGAAAATTGCTTTCTTATTGGAAATTTTGACTTTTATGAAGCGAAGGGTATACCAAAACCCCAACCTTCTGCTCTCTCTTTTGGGATGCAGACACAAACATTTTATTGCAGGATAGGCTCCCCCTCCACTCCACCATGCAAAAATTTACAGTTTAGTCAGACCACCCCCCCTAAAATAACAACAAAAAACCCCAACCCTGCCCCCAATGCCAGGACATATAACTAAACTGGTCAGCTGAAACTTTAGTGATTCTTTTCACCCGGGAACAAGAACTTTTCTTAAATCCCAGGGTAAGTCTTCTGCCAGTACTGGGTGGAACGGAGGAAACCTACAACCTCGCCCCTTGAAAAGATGCTGAATTTAAGTCACATCTTTCCTTGTTTCTGTGGTTGCTGTCACAGACAGGTTAGCTGACCCGATGAAAGAACAATTATCAGCAGGCAGCAATGTGAAATTTGCATCTTCGGTGTAGTGGCCCCCAGGTCTCTGTGCCACAGCCGTGGCACCATTACCTGGCACCGCCCGCGTCCACGCAAGCACTGTCCTTGAAGTGCCACTGGCATTGCGTGGGCAAACATTTGAGGACAAAGCTCTTAATACACATCTGTGTCTAAGGATACTGGTAGCAGGGGGGAGCACCTGGGAGCTGTGGCCAGAGCAGGACCTCCCTCGTGCAGGCAGCACGGTCCACGCCAGCCGCGCTGTCCCTGCCAGCAGGACAGATATTACTGGGACACCCTGCCTGCCACGGCTGCGTCCATCGGTGGTGGTGGACATCCTGGAGAAGGTGTCACGTTGAGCCATCCTTTGCAATGGCCACCAATTAATATATCATGTATGAATTGAGTTTTACTTGGGTGCAGGACAACAGCTTGTCAAAATTTTTGCTACAGGTTATGTGTGCAGACACAGGATTGACTTCAATACCCGCCTGCCTGTTCAACTGGCATAAACTGATGCTATTTCTTCCTTAAATCAGTAATGCAATTTTGGTGTGAATACTTTTCTTTGCTTCAAAGAATGATATCAAATCACACAGAATTATGATCTGTTTCTTATGCTGTTAGCAAATCTAAAAACATGTTTTCTGTGATACAAGGGTATTCAGCTCTTGAAGCTACTGTCTCCTGAACCAGCAAACAACAAACAACGTTGCTCTCATTCTCATGACAGGAGCAGGGTCAGCATCGCATGGGCAGCAGGACGTGCTCGTGCCCACAGACTGGCACTCGGTGCCAGACCTCAGTTTGGGAATTTGGCTTTTAGGAGTCATCTTAGCAATGTGTTCTTTTGTTGCACTGCATATCAAAACATTTGATCTTTTTTTAAAAAGATTCTAACTTTGTAGATGCATGTTATGGTGCTTTTTAGAGAAAGGGGAAGAATATAGCTTTGCATAATTGCCTTTGCAGACCTCAGGAGATTTATTATGCCTGGACTGATAAAACTAGTGACTGCTCAACCTCTTCACCTGTTTAGCCGGCTTCCTGATGTCTCTCTCAGGCTGTTTTATGATGGTCTATGAGCCTTCCTAGGTGTCACATCTTTTGGGAGGGTAATTGTAATAGACAAGAATGGCCAGTTTCCTGGGAGCACTTAGTAAAGTCTCTAGGACCCTGGTAACGTACCCTTGTGTCTAAAGACCATACAGAAGACATGCTTGGATAGGAATTGGTCTTAGCTCTCTTCCAAGTACTTCGGAAATAAGATGTCTCATTGGAAAAAGGTATCATTTTTAGAAAAACTAAAATTAATAACATTTCAATAAAATTTTGGATTTCTGTATGTCTATATTGAACTTGATCTTTCTTACACGTTACCTGAAGATTTTGCAGCCCAGCATTGCTCTGTTCACATACAGTCTCTAAAAAGCAACCCTGTTTATAGCAATCAATTTGTGGTACAAAAAATTGCAGAAAACTAAGTGAGCTCATTTTCTCAACCTGATATGATTAAACTTTTTTGCATGTAGAAAAATAAGCTATGTTTGAGGTTGCTGCTTAATTTGACTGAGCATCCATTACTGAATGTTTCAGCAGTACATGCCAGAGGAACTGACAGCAGTTGTAAGCCAGAGTCTGTTCTGAAGACATATAACTCGTAGAATAACCTTAAATTACGTTCTTTGCCAACAGAAGTAGTTCAAGTAGCAAGTTCCTCCGAACACTTACATTTCCAGATTTGTTCCATTTTTTTGCCCTGAAGTGACATTTCATCGGGTGTCCACAGAACAAGTAGCTACAGAAGATAACCCTTTCGTACAATACAGAAGATGCATTAACCCTGTGATTTTTTTATTTCTTGGCAGACTTTCCCAGCTTTGCCATCTCTTATTTTCCTATTTTCTAGTCAGTACATACATCAGACTATGTTTTTAAGTAAAAAAAAAAACAAACCCAAACAACCAAAATTCAACTATGCATGTATCAGTACATCAGAGAATGATAATAGTGTTATGAAGATCAGCACAATCTTCTGGGTCACCTTTTGTCTTTACATCTAGTCCATTTGAAAGATCACTGACAGAAGCAGTTTCTTGCAAAGCGCACTGTTAAAACCAGTCTAACAGTCTTCCCCGCGCCTCCTCCTATGGGCCTTTCAGCTCTCAACCAACAAATGATTCCTCTTTCCTCTCTCCTTTTTCTCCTCTGGAAAGAACTGCTTTTCTCACTTATGTTCTCCCCCCTTCAGAATCTGTAACAGAGCAATAGATTTCCATGTCAGAAGAGAGAACTGAAGATTTAAGCACAGTTGCTCATGGTGAGGGCTCCCTGGACGAGGGCTGACAAACTCGATCCAGAGCTGGAGGCAGTACAGCTCCTTACCTCCACCAGGTCTAGACCTGTGTGGGACTGTTGGCCCTCATGTCAGCAGGACCTCCCCTGTGCTACCTTATCTGCACACAGAGTTACCCGACATCAAAATGCATTGTGTGATAGAGACATGCTTCATGAGAGCTAGCTCGGCCACCCCATGTGCACCAATGCAGTTGTTCTTCTCTTCATTCCTGCACCAAGGTCATCCTCTCTGTGAGAGCCGCAGTGTATCTTTTGAAAAGATATCATCCAATCTTCAATTATAAATGCTAAGTGACATAGATTCCTTCATCTCCCTAAATAATTTGTTCTGTCTAGTAGTTTCATTGGATAAAATACCTAGATTAAATTTATCCAGTTTTTCACTGCAAAGTACATTTTCCAGACCACCAATCCTTGTTGTAGCTCTTCTCTAAACTCTGCACAGTTTTCTTTTTGAGATACACTCACCAAAACTAAATTCACTGATGAGAGCTGGAACCCTGACAGTAGCCTCACAAGTTGTGTAATACACTTTGTGATGCCCATTTGGTACATGGCCAAGAACCTCGTTAGCTCTTACAAACACATCACTACGACGCTCATGTTCAGTTATCTAGCATGAGCCTAGGTCCTTTTCTAAGACACAGAAGGTTTAGCCCCTAGATAACAGTGACTCTGAAAATCAAGTCCCATTGCAGCATTTCAAGCTGGACACCCAAAATTATGAATAATTTTGGTCTACTGACCAAAAAGTTGATTTCTACAGAAAGAGGTGTAAGATGTTATACCAGATGGCAGAATTCAGGAACTGAAATGAGAGACAGCAAAGTTGCTAGGAATACAGAGAATTAGGAAAAGAAATAAATATTCAATAAATCAATACACAAATATTAACTGACTCTAGACCCAGCTTTCATAGGAGAGGAGGGACATGTTAAGGAATGTGGAAAGTTAATGTTTGCCAATGGCTTTTTAAATGCAGTATTTCATTTGGAACGACCATTTTCTGTGCCCATTGATCATGAGGATGTGATCTTCATCTTCCTCATCTCCTTACCTCTGTGTTTTTTACTATTGGCACTTTTATTTGGGCTTAAACTAGATAGCAGTATTTATGGAGTAAGTGCCACGTTTTCTCATGAGCTTAGTGGCAAGCACTATGACAACCATATCCTGATTTAGATGCTATTGACATAAAAGTAGGACGTAGTAACAAATAATA
>NW_009636958.1:652-854 GCF_000690535.1 Cariama cristata | reverse complement strand
CCAGCCTGGCTGCTCTGCCAGGTGCCTCGGGTGGCATCACGCGGCTCCTGCGCTGCTGCTGCTAATTCATCCGGCAAAAACGCTTCTGGTTCCCATCCTTCCATACCTGCTGTCACTTCTCTGTGGTCTGAAACGGTCTTGGCTTTCAGCAGCGTGAGTTTCTGGGGCGCTGCAAGGGAGAGCATGTCCTGGGTTTGGGCGA
>NW_009636958.1:210-595 GCF_000690535.1 Cariama cristata | reverse complement strand
TAGTCAGCGTTAGTCTGGGCCCCTCGTCTCTGACACTGCTGGAGGAGATGCTGATAGATTTGGGGTGCGTCTCTAACCACAGTGTAGGATGGTCAGGGTGGAGTTAGTGCTGGAAATATGAATTGTCTTCTCCTGTCCGGTCCTGCCAGGCGCCAGGCCCCCTCGTTGCCTGCTCCCCTGCATTGTTCCCATGTACCCTAATGCCAGGATCACACCCTCTTCCCTTGCAGAGATGGGCGATATGGAGTCGTACAAGGTGATACTGAATGGGCCGGCGCCCTGGGGCTTCAGGCTGCAGGGAGGAAAGGATTTCAGCATGCCACTCTCCATCTCTAGGGTAAGAGAAGCCAAGACTGGTGGCACCCCTCCTTCCTGCTGCCGCTGG
>NW_009636958.1:0-200 GCF_000690535.1 Cariama cristata | reverse complement strand
CCAGGTGGCTGAGGCAGAGCCGTATGGGGGATGCAGATGAGCCGGGGCCCCAGGAGTGCTGCATCTTGCCCTGCCTGCCTCCGCGTAGCCTCCATGGTGCCTTATCAGCTGCAGTCTGGCACGGGGGTGTTCCGGGCAAAGGACCGCAGCAGAGATGTGAAATGCTGTACAGCCTCTGCAGAGTCATTCTGGCTGCTGGG
>NW_009636957.1:577-1006 GCF_000690535.1 Cariama cristata | reverse complement strand
CCCCTCCCTCGGCAGGAGAAGGGGAACCCTGACACCCACTTCACCGAGGACACGCTCTCCAAGACCACCGTCAACCTCTTCTTTGCGGGGACGGAGACCGTCAGCTCCACCCTCAAATACGGACTCCGGATTCTGCTCCGGCACCCTGAGGTGGAAGGTACCGGGGTAGGGGGGCAGGGGCAGGGACGGGGGATCTGGCATGGCGCTGATCCCCACCCTGTCCCCATTCCCAGCCCGGCTCCACGAGGAGATCGACCGGGTGATCGGCCAACACCGCAGCCCCCGCATGGAAGACCGGAGCCGCATGCCCTACACCGACGCCGTCATCCACGAGATCCAGCGTTTCGCCGACATCGTGCCCATGGGGGTGCCCCACACCACCACGCGGGACGTCCAGCTCCGGGGGTACACCATCCCCAAGGTACCGCC
>NW_009636957.1:0-334 GCF_000690535.1 Cariama cristata | reverse complement strand
CCACAGCATCCCTGGAGCCCCTCATGGGTACCACAGCATCCTTGGGGTGCCACAGCATCCCTAGGGTACCTAGAGAGCATCTCTAGGGTACCATGGCATCCCTGGGATACCCCACTGGCTACCACAGCGTCCTTGGGGTACCCCAGCATCCCTGGGGTACCCCTTCAGTTACAGAGCATCCCTGGGATACCCCGTTGGGTACCGCAGCATCCTTGGGGTACCACGTCGGGCACATGGCATCCCTGGGGTACCACAGCATCCCTGGGGTATCCCATCATGCACATGGCATGCCTGGGGTGCCATAGCCCCCTCGTCTCCCTCGCCTCCCCCCCCT
>NW_009636956.1:20983-23710 GCF_000690535.1 Cariama cristata | reverse complement strand
ATTCGCCTCGGGAGCTGTGCTTCCCCTCTAGAAAAATGAGTAATTTAAGGTTAGAAAGGCCAGCAGCGGTTGTCTTAAATGGAGGACGCAGACGTTTTGCATTCAGGCTGCTGACTCGCGTTTATGGAAACAGATCGGGGTGCGCGGGCAGCAGCGCCGACAGCTTGGTTTCAGTGACTTGCCCGGGGCAGCACTCCGCACGCCGGTGGTGGGGGGGTTTTTTTTCCCGGACAAGAGAGCAAATGTTTTGACCCGCACAATGCAGTGCTGGTGCGTTTGACGGGATTTGCTCAATCGCTGTGTGCCCAGAGTTGGACTGTGCCCGAAGCAACTCGGCCATCTGTATCCAACAGTAGTTCCCACTGCATTAAGTTCAAGAAGGTAAACCGTAAAATCCTAAAACAAAAACTTAAGAGTGGCATTATAAATCTTCATGCAACTATTTTCACAAGGAGAAGGAAAAATAGTAAAAACCCCTAAATTTGGAAGTTCCATATTACTTACTGAAGACCTTGCTTTTTATCAGATGCAACAGTTTTGTAGGATAAACAAGTGATGCCACCACTTCTTCTATGAAAGCTTTTTTTTAAAGTGCACTTAAAAATGGATTTTTGTATTGATGTTAAGGCAGCACGTTAATACTTGGAGAAGTTAACTGGCAAGTCTGGATTGTGACAAGATAGATAAGGGAAATCGGTATCTTTGAAACAGGAAAAAAAAAAAGTCTCAAAACTGCATCCCCTCCCATCTGCCACAAATGCTATTTTTGTTACTGTCATTAAGACTTTCCCATGTTCAGTCTGAAATACTAAAAGAATTTTAAAGCATTTCTTTCTATATGAAGCTGCATAAAGGAATTTCCAAACAGAGAAGCAGTACTTAAAATTGAAACAAGTATTTTTGTCATAAGTACTCTCTTGACCTAAGGCTTATACAAAACATTTTCCATATATGACACTCACCTAAAATACATTTAAATAAGTTCAAGTTTGGAAATTTGTAATAAGAGATCATCTTACTGACACTTTGCAGACAGATGACAAACCTGTGGTATCTGAATATGTTTTGAAGTCTGATGCTGAATGTCTTTAATCTATAGTAAGGGGGAAATTTAGCATTTAGCATGATGCTAAAGAATTTAAACATCAGTAATAAGCACAAGTGCTATTTCTGTAAGTTAGATATCAGTTTTATTCTTTTTAGAAATAAATATTTTATGCCCAATCAAAAACACTGAAATCACTGTCACTAAAAATAATAACAACAAAAAAGACATTTTGTGAAGTCAGAGGCCTATGTGCTGGCAAAGACCGAGTGCTCCCTGTGATTTACAGCTGCATTAGCACTCCCGAAGAACTGGAAGGGTAGAGTCAAGCCTGTATCGATCTCGTGGTCTATGCTGGCACTCAGGGCATCATTGACTCTGGAGCAGCAGTGCTACAGAGGCTTCTGTTACCAGCATCCACTACTTTTTGAGGCTATCAAGCACAAGCTGTTTTTGACAAAGCCAGGACTGGTGTACTTCAGATGCATGGTACTACAGAGTGGTTGTACCCCAGTCAGCAAGAAAACTTCTTCCTTCTCAAAACACCTGCAGAGACGTTAACTTAACGCAGCGCGGATGATCCCACAGAGCTTCCAATTCAACAAGATACCCAGTTGTCTCCTAAGAGTATGTCAGGTGCCCTCACATATCTTGGAGAGTCAGCTATGGCCAAAATAGTGTCATTGCTGCCACACAGGTTTCATTTTCTGTTTGCTTGTCCTCACCACTCATCCGTTCCTAGGTAGGAAAGTTGCTGTGTGTGCTCCCTCTGCTTTGTCCTTGCGACAGTGCCAGGCACTGAATACACTTCAGTGGTTTTTGATAAGATGACTTTCCAGCTCCGTATTTTTTGGAGGAAAATCTCTACTCTCTGGTAATTTAGAATGCAGGGCCAGTAAGCATTTCTCAGTCTCCTTAGTTACTCCTTTTAAACTACTTTGTTTCTTGTCAGTTCCAGCTTTAGTTTGTTGCTGCTGTATATCTTTTCATAATACCTTCCTGAATTTTTGCTGGTTGTTTCTTCATTTGACTGACTAGGAAGTGCTTGTATAGCTGTCTGAGCGGCTCTTGATTTTGATCTATTGATGTGTCAGTTCCAAGGTCGAGTGATTATATAAAAAGTAAAATAAATCCAATTAATTTCTAAGTACTTTGCAGTGAGTATAGGAGCAATGTGGAATTACTGCAACATGGAATTCAGCCTTAGACATGTTTTGGCTTTTGAGTTCACTTTGCTTTTAAATAACTTCCCCTCCCCCTTATATTTAGGAAGTACAGAAGTTGAATCAGCAACTAGAGGAGAAGAATGGAGAGATACAGCAGCTGATAAATCAGCCTCCATATGAAAAGGAGAGAGAAATCTTACGACTTCAGAAGAGCTTAGCAGAGAGAGAGAAGGCTCAGGCCACCAGTGATGTTTTGTGCCGTTCACTCACTGATGAAACTCACCAACTTCAACGCAAATTAGCATCCACAGCAGAAATGTGTCAACATCTGGCAAAATGTCTAGAAGAGAAGCAAAGAAAAGAGAAGGGGAATTCAGATGACCAGATACCTACTGAAAGATCTAATCAGGTATTCTTACTGCCACTATGTTTCTTTAAAGTCTTATTAACTTCTGAGGTGTTAATTACAATACAATAGTTGTAACTGGAGAGTGGTGAGAAACATCCCTTTAAATA
>NW_009636956.1:6744-20952 GCF_000690535.1 Cariama cristata | reverse complement strand
GGTGAAAAGACTACCATGGCAAGCTCTAAATAATTCCAAGTACCAAAAATTTAGGATGGAGGCAGTTGTCGATCACTTGCATTTTGGCCATCTGACTTATCAGAGGCTTTTTTGGAGAGGAGAGGATCTTGAGAGGTCCCTTCCAACCTCAGCAATTCCATGATTACAATTCTTCCCTGCATATACAGGAGACAGTACCTTCTGTATGCCGCAGCATATTTCTGTGCATCACTAGATGGTGCTGTGCTTTTGAAGGTGGTATCTCCTCATTACTTGGTTAAGCATCGACATCACAAAACACAGCAGGGATATTTTAAAGTAGTATTAAGAACTCTGTCGCGCACGGTCTTCTCAGGATTTAGCTTTGCACATGTAGTGCAGACCTACAGAAAGTTGGTTAGGGAAGAATGAGTCAAGGTGTCTTACCTTTTCTGGTTTTTGCTCTGGGGTTCCCCCATGGCCTGCCAGTGCAAGGCACTGCTTGTCTCCAGCAGGGATGTTTAGAAAAATTGCTTCATGATGGGAAGGTGGCAGAAATGCCACTGAGGGGCACAAAGAAACACCTGGATTTTGGCGTACTGTGCTAATGGCTGTGTGGCTTTGCCGCCTCATCACCTTAGCAGAAGCTCTTCAGCGTAGGATAGAGGTAGATCATGGTGTTTGGTTGTTCCAGAAGTCATGATGGTTCAGAGTCAGTAGGTAATTCATGATAATACCATAAGGAAATAACACTAGAGGTGCTGCCTCTAATAACAGATCAGGGTATTGAGTAGGATGCTACAGGCAGTTCCCACAAAAAAGAATAATCCTGTCTCATGCTCTTACAGCTACATAGTGGTAATGCTGTGTTTCACATGACCACTCATCTATGCTTTTATGATAAACTCTATACATGCTCACTTCTACTTTGTAAAACATCCCAGGAGCATTTCTAAAGAAAACTTATTCACATTAAAGTTACCTGTAAGAAATAGTTAGAGGTTGACTAGACATAAGAAAAAAGGACTTTTTAAGGGACTTGAAGCATTTAGTATTATCATATTTTACGTGTAATTGATAGACAGGAAACTTGATTGACTTTGATATATGTAATAAGTAGCTAACCATGTACAGTGGGGACTTCCCTGTTGAAGAAGAGAAATTTCAGATGCAATTACTAGCTGATTCTAGGGAATTTTGTACAAAAGTGTTCTATATTACTCATGTACACCGGGTTTTTTTTAAGCAGATGTCACAACTGTAAAAAAGAGGTATCATTTAGCAAGCAGGGTTTTTTCCCCCTCAGTAATTTCTTGCTAGTACTGGCCAAAATTGACAGTAATAACAAAGCAAGATGAAGGCATATCTGTGTCTTTGTCATGTATTCCCCGACTCCAAACAAGTAGTTTCCAAGGAGTTCGTATAAACCGTTAAGCTCTGTTGTCATCAGTGTAGACCCTCATGCATGTAAGATCTGTGGTATTATTCTTGTTACCTTCAGTAGGCTCAGAATTTGGTAAGACATGTTTTTATGATGCCACACAGATCTATTTAAAAGCAATACCAAAGTAGTAAAAACCTGAGTACATTTTTGCTCTGCTTATTAGTAATAAAGCTGTAGGCTATACTATTAGTATTTAGAAATATATTATATAGAAATCAGTAGACTTAGATGTATGTATTTGTTTCACTAATAGCAAATAGTTTTAGAGGAATTTAAAAAAAGATTACTTCCAGTTTAACAGCATAGCTAAGTTGCGTTTGGGATTTTTATGTTAAAGTAACATTTCCTTTATCTGAAAATTATAGCTTTTAGACAATGAAACTTCACTTCAAGCTCTTATCTGCAACCTACAAGATGAAAACAGGATGTTAAAGCACAAAGTAGCTCACGTGAGTACTTCCATTCTGTACAAGATTAAGATTTCATTGAGTATTTTGAATTGCAGTACATTTGGAATAGGCCAGGCCTGGTTAATCTAATTAAATGGCAGTTCAGTGCAAGTCCAGGATTCTTCTTAGTCCTTTGAGCATGACACATAGTCTTTGTTCCCTTAACTAACAACAGCTTATTTCTTTATTTTTAATGTATTGGGGTTTTGTTGTTCAAAATACACTGCAGAAGAAAATTTTCATGTTCCTTCCATGCATCAGTATTCCACGCCAGGAGGACAGCACTAGGCCCAGGGTGACCGCCACCCCCTCCCATTCCATATTATTTAATACTGTCCCTATGGATCAGCAGATGGGGAAGGCTGCCTGTTTACAGAGCCTGGCTTATAGCATGATAACCTTCTGCTCTCCTCTAGTCGCTTATCCACACTTAGCGGTTGAGTCAGCATGTTATATTATCTTTTAGAGAATTTTGGTCCTGCACATGTGAGACAGTCTATGAAAGCTTGGCAGTTTGTGTCTTGATGTTTATGTCTTCATGTTCTTCCTGACTCTCCTGGGTAATCTTTCAGGTGGAAGACCTAAATGCAAAATGGCAGAAATATGATGCGAGTAGGGATGAGTATGTGAAGCGACTCCACTTGCAGCTAAAAGAGATGAAGTCACAACTGGAGCAGCAGAACGGTGTAACTTCAGCACAAACAAATTCTGACCTGATGCACAAGGAGATATTCCGGTTAAACAAGCTACTGGAAGAAAAAATGAATGAATGCATAAAAACAAAGAGAGAATTAGAAGATGTGAAGAAGGCTAGTGCAGGAGATAATGAGCGCATACAAATGCTGGAGCAACAGGTCATTAAGTTTCTTTTTCCTAGAGGTGGGAATTCTTAGTTTCTCCCCAGACCATTGAAATCCAAGGGGGAAAAATGAAATTATTTCTTTTGATATTTGCCACTTGTCTTGCCACATTTGGCTATTCAGATACTTCACAGAACAGATTTAAAGGAAACTCACTACTTAAAGAACTGCATGCAGTTCTGCTGGCTTTAATACTAAATATGAAAGATCTGAAAAAGAAATACAGGTACCTTTAGAAGTACAGATATGATAGAGGAGATAATATTGAGATTCTAGGAATAAGTATTTACAAACAAAGGAGTCACAGCATCAACTTTTTAATCTAACCTACCAATGCTCTCATTTATAAAATATTAACATAATAATTCTTTTTCAGGTCCTAGTTTATAAAGATGATTTCACATCTGAGAGATCAGATAGAGAACGAGCACAGAGTAAAATACAAGAGCTTCAGGCAGAAGTTGCATGTCTGCAACACCAGCTGGCAAGAAGACAGGTAAGAAAGTAACATGCTACTTCTTCAATTAAAGCATGTCAACAGGATTCAGGACTAAAATATACTTATAAATGTATTTAAAAAAAAAAAATCTTAGTACTTCTAAAACTATTTCAGCTCAGTGCAGCTATCAGAAACTTACATTATTTCATAGTCAGTTCTAGTGGAGATGCTTCCCAATACACATGTAATACCCCTTTCCAGTTCATTTTCCTTCTGTTTTGGATCAACATAGTAAGGGTGAATTCTTAGAAGGAAGAGAAGGACAGCCGTGACAGTAGCATCTTTAAAGTAGCATACTGATTGTGTTTTCTACAAGCCCTCTTGACAACTATTTTAATAAAACTGCAAAAACTGATGCATATTTTATTTACAAATCTTCTGATAAAAACATGAGCAGTGTTTCAGATAATGGTGATAAAATATTCTGTTAAAGAGTTATCTTTTTACTGCATCTTTTTTTCAAGAGCTGCTCCTTCTCTTTCTAGGACTCAAGAGACACAAGTAGTCATTTCAGAGTTCACATTGGTAACCAAAATCATATGTACGTACAGACGAACGTTGAACACCTACGAGGCAATAGCCCAGGTCAAACGGGCACAAGAAGAACATCTTCACAGTGTGAACAAGCTTCTCCTGCGGACAATGGGAACTCAGGATCCGAGGGCAGGGCACAGGGTGAACTTAGATGCCCTCATTGTATGAGGTTTTTCAGTGATGAACTCGGTGATGAATTCCTCAAGCATGTTGCTGAATGTTGTCAGTGACCACATGATGCCAGACGTGTAAGTCGATCACTACTTTATAGACAGTAGAACTTTGCTCTATACGTATCTCCTACAGTCCTAAACCAGAGTAATTCAAATGGACAGCTCTTAGGAATTAGGAGGATGAACAATATCTACCTCTTACTTTATTTCACCTTCTCTTGGACTGTATGAAAGGCTTCAAGATAAAGCAAAGTGTTTTTATGAAGAATTATTTTTGACAACTACGAGGAAGGCAAGCATAATGCAAATTCTACTGCAAACTAAACTGAAACTTGCAGTGGTAGTTAGCTTCAGAGTGCAGCTTGACTCATATTCAAGTCTAATTCTTTACAGCAGTCTGAAAGCTTGTGAAAAAGATTACTGAACTTAAAATTTTCCTCCTCTTCCAAAAATGCAGGCCGAAGAACAGGGGAGGAGCATTTTGGCAGAAGATAGGAAAAATCTTACTGTGCTTTATCTGGATTAAAAGTGAAAGTATTTTCTTGTCTATTGAGGCTGAACTTCTAGAGATCTCATGTGAAAATCCTTGTGTTCAACTGAAATCAGGAGAAGTGTGGAAACCATAAAAGGGCTGGTTATTGACTAAAACTAGCCTGTCTTTTTGCACAGAAACAATGTACAGGGATATTTATTTCTTCTGTGCCAAAAGTAACTATTTTACACGTTTGTAAATGTGTATTTGTGTAATTATTGATTGTATTCCTATTTTTCCTAAGGATTATTTTTTATAATAAAAGTGATTGTGCAGTTGTTTTACTACATTAGTAAAGTGGTCAAAAATCTTTTTTTCAATGTAAGTATTTAAATGTGAAATAGTCCCAGTAACTATACTAAGGGCTAACTAAATGTCATGGTTTCGGATATGAGTTATTTCATTACTTCAGTGATAACCAGTGTCTTGGACTTTTTTCAAGTATGTTGAAAAATCACTCCTCATTTCTGAGAGGAAGAATGACCTTTCAGCTGCACGAAAACACATTTAATGACCTACCTTGCCACACGTGTGTGAAGATGCCAATGCTAGCTTCAATTTCTTCTTATCCTATCTACACTGGCGATAACTTCAACAAATAGCAGGGGACTGTTTTGAGAAGAAGTATCAGAAGTTAAAGTGTACAAATGTAACAGGGCCACAGGTTTTTTCAGCCTTAGCTCCAGGTGTTTCTCACCATGTCAGAGCTGGAGCTAAGGATGAGACACAAAGTAAAGGCCTAGTGCAACCATAACCTTTCATAATTCAAGAAAACTGACTTTGTATACAACACTCCTGTCTTCTGCTTTCCTTCTTTCCCAGTATTACGCTTTAGGAGGATTGTGGGTATTTTCCTTGATATTTCCTTTTCAGGATCTTGTTACAGCCCCAAAGGAAGATGATAGTTTATGCCAATGTTGCTTTAGGTGGGATATTACCAAAAAAGCTGCATGGGCCATTGCATGCAGTGTGCAGGTGCAATGGTTCTTACTATTTTAAACTGATTGCAAACCTGTGGTTACTAGCTTGTTTTTCCCAACACAACATGCACAAACATGCAGAGATTTTATTAGTTTTTTTTTTTAGTGACCATTATGCATCACCTTTTAAGGTGTTAGAGATCAGATGCAGCCCACAGAATATAGGCTGAGAAACATATGATTAAACTTCCTGTGGCATAAGCTAATCTTACTTTTTCTGACTGTTCTCATTAGACAAGCCTTGTTTACAGCTTCAATGTACATCAATACTACATTGCCAGTGGTCGATATAGCAGAATATGGACTTTTTTTTTTGGTTTTTAGATATTCACATTACAGTTACAAACACAACAATAAAGTAAGTTAGATCTTGGCAGTGCCTCTTTTTTATTCCATTGAGATAATTGCTGCTTTAATAAACATCAGAAGCTCAAGTCTGCTATAAATTTCCACTCATGTTAATCGCTGTGGGTATAGTTGGACAGACTGACCTACAACTATTAGAAATAGATGCAAGAATTAGAATCTGCAGTCTGCAGTACACAGAAATGAATAGTACCTATTCTTGTGGATTTAAGACCTGTGAATTAGTCCGCAGTCCAAGCAGAGATTAGTATGAATACTGGGAAAGGAGGGCATGTCAGTGCTGGGAAGCTGGATATACCTACAACGAGGACCACAGTGGACCAACAGACACAAACAGGTGAAGCTGTAGATGAAGCACAGATTACAGGTACCACCTAAGGCTGTGCAATAAACGATGACTGGCAAAAATCTAGGACAGATCTGCTATTTTTCAGTATAAAAATACCTCACTTCAGAGCTATTTTACTTTACCATTTCCTACTGAGTATTTTTTCCAGCTGGTAAAAAGTCTTACCTATTTCTTTCTTGTTTTGGCTTAACCAAGAAGCCAGTCACACTATGAAGAACTACCAGTGTTTTACGTGCAAACATTTGTTTCAGATTGTAGGGCATAAAATATTCCTCCAAGAAAACCTCTCTATTACCCAGTGCTCTGACTTTTACACCAAAGTCACTGGTAGATCTCTTGAAGAAACACTGTAAAATCTTTACTTGCCCTCTCCTCACCAGGCAAACCATACACTTCAAGTCATCCCAAGCAATTACCACCAGTCACAATTCAGGTTCCTCAACTTGTAGACCAGAATGCATAAAACCTGTCATCTCCGCTGCCCTAACACTGAAGTGAAAGCAGCCGTGAGTTCCCAGCAGTTTCTGAACCCTCTAAACTAAGGAAAGCTCCTTCTGGCTTCACACATGCTCTTTGCCATTTGGATGGCCGTCCAAGTAGTGCGTGTCTTCTTTGGTTAAATGGTAAAAGCAACCCAGTTCCTTTCCCAAAAGAAAGCAATAAAGGCATATGAGTAAGAAAGTAACTGTATAAAATGAAAGGAACTTCAATAGCGTAAACTTTATGAACTTTCATTATCCATTTGTACTACGCGCGTTCACTGAAACAACACATCATCTGTAAAAAGGCAGAAACAAGTCCTCGCACAAGAGACTCTTGAAACCATACAAAAAAACTATGTGACTGCATGGGACTCGGTTCCTTATTTGCTGTATCAATAACAAAAGGCATCTAAGATAACTGAGCCATGTTCTCAGGCTAAGTTAACGCCAGTTTAGGCTTCTGTAAATCTCTCGTTGCTGGTGAGCAATGCCTGTAGTGGAGAGGCACGTCCATACTAAAAGACAGCCAGAGGTACCTCTGTGGGTCCAGGGAGGCTGGGAGGAGGCAGGATAACTGTCTCTTCTGGGACTTGTAAGAATGTGTCTTGGCATATTAAGAGCTCCCAAGATGTATTTGTCCAATTACCTGCATGATTAGTCAATCCCTTCTCCTAAAATTTCTCCCTCATTAAATTACCTTCCCTCAGAGTTTTGCTCTCCAAACCAGCCTGAGTTCAGAGCCAGGAAAAGCTCAGAGCTCCTGAGCAGTTGTCTCACCAATGAGGTTTTCGGACCATATATCCTCCAACTGCTGGCAAGCTGGTTCTCATTACTCCTGGACCTAATTATAATGTATTTTGCTTGGGATTTCAAGTAAATGCTGTTTACTAATAACTATGCTGGTTGCCATGCAGAAGTAGGCCCTTAGCACACAATCACGACAGCAGCTGTAGGCAAGACTGACTCACTAAAGCTCAGAAAACACAACTGGGAGAAGCCTCAGAAGTTGGTCCCTACCCCAAAAGCCCCAAGGGAGAAAAGATCAACAATAATGCTGTCTTCTGTAGCATGGGCAATATAGAGCCTAAAAAGCTGCTCAAAGCTTCTGCAAGTTTTAAGACAATATCTGCTCCCCCCTCCAATGATTTAGGACATCACATCTTTTAAAACAAGCCTTAAATGACGCCTGAAGATGAAGTGCTCACTAATAATAAAACCAACTACAAGAATAAAATTTGTTCAAGAAGCAAATACCTATGCTGTATGGTATTTTTTTAAAACTTCCATTTCCTGTGGCTTCGCTGCATGTGTATATATAGAAAGCAAGGGAAATTCCAAACAAGATGCCACACTGTTGTACTCAGAACAGCAGTGCTTCTCATTCTAAAAAAGGGAAGTCTCAAATTTTTTCTACAAAATCGATGTGAATTCAAAGTATGCTGTAGTAATATTTCCTAGTACCGTGCTCCAGTAGCTATCAGCCGGGGAGGGGTGGGGGTGGTTCAGCTAAAAACCTAAAGCATAAGGAATACTTACAAAGCACTAGGTCAACCCAGCAGGACCTCAGCAGAGGGATGGGGTATCAGGTTAGCACTCCTGCCTTCTCACCTGATACCTCAAATCGCTCGCTAAAGGCAAAGCACAGCCCAGTACCTTCACCGAAGCATTCCCTGCTGCAGGCTGTCCTAGCTGGGGGGTCAGAGCTCCAGCAAGGTCAGGTGGGGACTTACAAGGTGCTGCAGTTCACTGCTTACACAGGGGCTCCTGAAAGTCAGCAACCATCCCAAGTGGCCCAGCACTTGTGTGTGTCCACTCCCACTGCTGCTCAGTGTGTTCTTCCCCTTTCTCTTTAGTACATCCATTTTTTCCTCTTCTTTTTACATTTACTGGTAAGAAGCTGTTGGTGCAGGAACTCTTCCCAACATGTGCTCCATGTATGGTGTCAATAGTGGCTGACAGCCTCCCTCAGGAGCTTGAGATATTTCCATAGCACAAGGAACTCCACTGTGGGCAGCACTGAACAAGATGGTGGGTTATGAGACAGCTTATTTCTATGAGACACCAAAAAACCCCCCATTTGAAGTGTGTATTTGGCTTAAACACACTTAGTCCCTCACCATCCCTCCCAGGCCAGCCCTCCAGCATGACCTGGTTGATGGATGGACCGAGCACCCACGAGCAGGGCGGCTCCGGCTGCTCATGCTGACACCCACCTCTCTGGTGTCACACGAACTCACCTTGCCCGAGGCCTTCACACTGTAATTTCTCAAGGAGTGGGAGGGAGGAAAGAGCAGTGAGACCCAGTTCTGCAGCATTTGCAGATCATCTGCCTCCATCTCCTCCCTGTCGCTACTGCAGCCCTCTCTCCCCCTTCTTCCCCCATCCCGCACTCACTCAATCTCTTCGTCAAATCTATCTTCATACAAAAAACGTTTGTGTTTTCTTTTTTATTTTTTTTTAATGGCCAATAGGCACTTTCTTGCTTACACGCAAATATCACAGTTAGTTTTTACAGAAGGGGCACACGTGTTGCCAGGCGAGCCTGGTGTCTGCCCCACCAGCTCTTCGGCCAGCACTGGCACATCCCATGCTTTGCTGAGCCTCTTGGCTCCTGCTGCAGCCAGGTTTCCTCCAGCCACGTCCCAAACCTCCCCTGCACAGCCCAAAAGGGCATGGCTGAACGGGACACTGGGTTTCACACCTCGATGACCTGCTCCACAGCAGTCTGGACTCCGGCAATGCCTGGGGTTAGCTTCTCTGCTGAGACAGGAACCCACACCAAAGGAGTAGTGCTTTGCTGGCACGGAGGGCAAGGTGCCAACCCATGGTCTCCCTCCAGCTGTGCCCCCACTGCCCTCCCTGGGCCGGGCCAGCTGCAGTTCATGCAAGCCAGCCACCTGCGCCTGCCACCTGTGCCCTGGGCTGGGAGGAGAGCCACAGGCACGCGTACCAGCTCTGGGAGCAGCCCCACGATGACTCGGTCCCGCTCACAAAGCCCTGGGATTTTTCAGTAAGCTGGTCTCAGACCACGCTACGGGGCAGGTTCTCCTCTCTCAGGACACACAGTGGGGGAGG
The DNA here is from genome assembly GCF_000690535.1 of Cariama cristata. Classification (NCBI taxonomy): domain Eukaryota; kingdom Metazoa; phylum Chordata; class Aves; order Cariamiformes; family Cariamidae; genus Cariama; species Cariama cristata. The sequence goes on along the minus strand of NW_009636956.1, from coordinate 11,230 downwards.
TGAGAGGAGTTCAGATCTCCTCAGACTAAGCAATCCCAGCTTATATGAGGGGTAAAAGGAGTAAAGAACACCCACAGTAAAGAGGAGTAAAGAGCTCAGACACCCACAGAGGAATCAGCCCTCATTCTCAGCATCACCACCACATCTCAAGGAAACTCGGGCATCCAGAGAGGAATGCAAAGGTCCACAGACATTCGAGGAAGAACATCACCTACCAAGAGAAAGGGGGATGTGAAGTGACTCATGCATACCACAGCTGAGCACAGTCTAAAAGAGCATCTTACTCCTCCTCCTCACCATCTGAAATTGCCCTCAGCAATGCACATCTAATTTAGTGGTTCTCAGCTCCTCTTCTGACCTCAGCACTGAGCACCTGCTCCACCTTCTGCAAGGCCTGTTCTTACCTCCCCAGGTGGACGGACAGAGCTTTCCCATGTGCCACCCTCAAGGACAGCTGGCAGACAGGAACCAGTCGTCTCTGGAAGGAAAGGGATCTTCCTTTGATCCTGGCTGCTGTGATAAGGGGCATCTCAGTCCTCCACCAAAACCAGTCCTAATCTGAGCCTTAAACTTTAGTGGTTGATCTTTACCAGCAGGAACATCTGTCACCCATGAGATGCACCTACTGGGTGCATTTTAGGAACTGCTCCTTGAGCATTGGCTGCTCTGCACTGCCCGAGCCACCGAGCAAGCCCTGTAAGAGACCTGGTGTAGGGCCCCCAGAAAACAAGAGCTAGAGCAGTTCCCAGCCTTAATGGCATCCAAGACTTGTCCAAGCACTTTGCAAAAGCCCACCTCTGTCCCTCATGTGGCACAACAGGACAGTCACCAAAGCAAAGAGCCAGAAGAGCAACAGCAGCACAGAGATGCAAGCGGGGCAGAAGTCCACCAGCAGCTTGCATCTTCCAGACCCCTCCTTACTCACAGCATGGCATGATCCCTAAAACACACCATATTTTCCAGGCAATTAAGTGATGCACTGAAACAGCACCTGTTACACACGTGTGGTGGGCACAAGAAAGGATGTGTTTTTAAGATTCCCTATGTTTGCGTACCCCAGTGCAGGCCCTCCTGGGCACAGCAGTGGGGAAGGTCTCATTCCCAGGGACACAGCTCTCCAGCAACACACATCACAGAATCACAGGATGGTCAGGGTCGGAAGGGACTGCTGGAGATCACCTAGTCCAACCCTCCTGCCAAAGCAGGTTCACCTACAGCAGGTTGCACAGGATCACATCCAGGCGGGTTTTGAATATCTCCGGAGAAGGAGACTCCACAAGATCTCTGGGCAGCTTGTTCCAGTGCTCTGCCACCCTCAAAGTACAGAAGTTCTTCCTCATGTCCAGATGGAACTTCCTGTGTTTCAGTTTGTGCCCGTTGCCCCTTAACCTGTTGCTGGGCACCACTGAAAAGAGTCTGGCCTCATCTTCTTGACACTCATCCTTAGGTTATTTATAAGCATTGATGAGATCCCCTCTCAGTCTTCTCTTCTCCAGGCTGAACAGACCCAGTTCCCTCAGCCTTTCCTCATAAGGGAGACGCTCCAGTCCCCTCATCATCTTCGTCACCCTCCACCAGACTCTCTCCAGTAGTTCTTTGTCTTTCTTGAATGGGGGAGCCCAGAACTGTACACAGCACTCCAGATGTGGCCTCACCAGGGCAGAGTAGACAGGGAGGACAGTCTCCCTCAACCTGCTGGTCACACTCTTCCTCATGCTCCCCAAGATACCATTGGCCTTCTTGGCCATGAGGGCCCATTGCTGGCTCATGGTCAACTTGTTGTCCACCAGCACTTCCAGGTCCTTCTCTGCCGGGCTGCTCTCCAGCAGGTCAACCCCCAGCCTGTACTGGTGCGTGGGGTTATTCCTCCCTTGGTGCAGGATCCTACACTTGCCCTTGTTGACCTTCAGCAGGTTCCTCTCCGCCCAACTCTCTAGTTTGTCCAGGTCTCACTGAATGGCAGCACAGCCTTTTGGTGTATCAGCTACTCCTCCTATTTTTTTGTCATCAGCGAACTTGCTGAGGGTACACTCCGTCCCTTCGTCCAGGGTGTTGATGAATAAATTAAACAGGACTGGATCCAGAACTGACCCCTGGGGAACATCACTGGCTACAGGCCTCCAACTAGACTGTGCCACTGATCACACACCTTTGGACTCTGCCCTTCAGCCGGTTCTCAATCCTCCTCACTGTCCACTCATCTAGCCCACGCTTCCCAACCTTACCTTCGAGGATGTTATGGGAGACAGTGTCAAAAGCCTTGCTGAAGTCCAAGCAGACATTATCCACTGCTGTCCCCTCATCTACCCAGACAGTCATGCCATCATAGAAGGCTATCATGTTAGTAAAACACGACTTTCTCTTGATGAATCCATGTTGACTACTCCTGATAACCTTCTTTTCCTCCAGCTGCTTAGAGATGACATCCAGAACGAGCTGTTCCATCACCTTTCCAGGGATGGAGGTGAGGCTGACTGGCCTGTAGTTCCCTGGGTCTTCCCTTCTTGCCCTTTTTGAAGACAGGAGTGACGCTGGCTTTCCTCCAGTCCTCAGGTACCTTTCCTGTTCACCACAGACTTTCAAAGATGATGGAGAGTGGCTCAGCAATCCCATCTGCCAGTTCCCTCAGCACTCGTGGGTCCATCCTGTTGTGTTCCTGTCCTCTGCTACAAGGCCAGCAAACCTTCACCTGGGAGGAACAAGTTGTACCTGTAGTTAAGGATCAAACAGATGCCAACTGTGAATGTACATGAGATGACTCTTAGGATGAGGGACAAGTCCCCTGTCACACCAGCAACGAAGCAGAGATGTGCAGGAAGCCTGTCTGCATGTCACTGCTGCACAACGCAGAGGAGGGGCATCACACCAAATGCAACTGCCTGGAGAAAGTACAAGGTCTAACCGTTGTTAAAACTTACATCTATCAGTGGCAGGAGTGGGAAGACATGAAAGACTTTTCATTTACTGCAATTACAGAATTCATTAATGAGATCCACAGTGATCTACTCTACTGCTCTTAATTGCTCTTAAAACAAGAGCCTCCCAGTAACCAGTATTCATTTGTCCGGGATGCTCTTTGCTGGGTGAGCATGTTGAGAAGGGAAGAGATGTGAGAGTCCAGAACACATGAAGATCCTACAGAAAAGTGGCTACAGCCTGAGAGAAGAGCAAACGAAATCCAGACTAACCTCATCACTACATAGCTGTGTCCTGAGAGCAGCTTTTACATAGGAAGCTTAAGCTCACAGTGCCAGTAATTGCAAGGTCAGGTCTAAAACTGGCAACTCTCTGAAGACAGGTTGAAGAGATACAGATGAAGGTAACGTGGCATCACCAGGGAGTGATCGAGGAGTGGAGCGTTTTGCAGAGAATTTGCAACTTGGGTATAGCAGGCAATAGGCACGCATGTGCAGGTACGTGCACTTCTCCTTGGGCTAAAACAAGCAGGGATTTTAGGCTTTATTAAAGGGTGAATGATACAAAATAAGCTTTGTCTGCCTCCAAGCTTGCATCTCTTTTTTTTGTTTATAAAGCAGAATTTTGACAGCTTTTCCATGATTCTAAAACAGCTTTAAAACCACAAGTAATCTCTTCTAATAGGACTAAAGAGGCCAGGCCCTCTCTCTCTCCTGATCACTTACTGATCATCAGAGCCCAGTTTTGCTCTATTCCAATCACACTCAAACACAAAACCCAGGACCCAGAGCCTGTGACGCTGGCCACCCCAGTCAAGTGCCTCTAATCACCAAGACACACAGCTTAGCCCCAAAAGCACCATACAATTGCCCTTCTTGCTGCTTCAAGTACCTCTTGTGTTATAGAGATGAGTGGTCATCAAAAGGCATTTCAGCTCCAGAGTAACATCATCACTTTCCCCTGTGGCACCTCTGAGGTTTTACACCTTTTCAGGGCCAGTCTTTTTGCAAGAGAGATATTCCAAAATATACAGGACACAGATTGTGCCCAGTGGTGTGCTGGGACCAACGGGAGGTCTCCGACAGCCCAAAAGATTTGTGCTACGTGCAAGCCAGGAATTCGTGGAGGGGATGGTTCTGCAGCACTCACCACTGAGCAGAGTCTGGAAAGGAGAATAAGGTGGAATTTGTTTGAAAGAGACACTGAGGAAAACAGGTGGACTAAACCAGGGTGTTTTAGAGACAGTTATGTGCACTAAGTCATCTTTTTAGATGAATTGCTGTGGCCAAGACTAGGAGTCAGTCTGGGGTGCAGGCAGGCTTTCCCCTCCCACACAAGATCCATCCTTTGATAACCAGACACGGAATCCCCTAAACTCTCTGCACAGTGACAGCTCCTGGGGAGGCACAATGTGCAGTGGAAAAAATTGATGAGCACAACCACCTCGTTACCATCACCCAAAGAATGGGCAACAACTTATTTTGTGAACTGTTTTGAGGCTTCATTTTGTTGCACCTACACGCACTGGTCATATGGCACCGCGCCCCCTCCTACAAAATGTCAAAGTCTT
>NW_009636956.1:0-6733 GCF_000690535.1 Cariama cristata | reverse complement strand
GGTGGGCGGGGGGGGGTGTGTGTGGGAAATAGTGTGTGCTGACCAGTGTAACTCCTGTGCAGTGGAGATTTAGAATCCTAGAATCCTTTTGGTTGGAAGAGACCTCAAACATCATCAAGTTCAACCATATACCTGATGCCACCATGTCTACTAAACCATGTCTTGAAGCACCACATCTAAACGTTTTTTGAACATCTCCAGGGACGATGACTCCACCACCTCCTTGGGGAGCCTGTTCCAATGCCTAACGACTCTAACAGTGAAGAAGTTCTTTCTAATGTCGAGCCTGAGACAGATTGCACTGGTCTTGCCTTTCTCCTCAACTCAGGGTTTGCACTCACCTTGTCCTAAGTTTCCTCTTGGTGGCATCTCCTTTGACAGGCAGTGGGCAAATATTAATTTTTACCTCTGTGGTTTCCAGGTGACTCTCTCAGGGAAAGTTTACTGGAGCTTTATCCTTCCTGAAATGGCAGCAAAACTGAATAACCACTTCCTCTTAGCACAGCTGAGGAACTTCAAATGTGCAGTGTTGCAAAACCGCGTGAGGACACTCTCCCTCCTGTACTCTCTTGCATGCATTACTATCAGTTGTTACACACACTGGGCAGTAACAAGGTTGGGAAATACTTTAGTAAAAGCTACTCTCACAGACTGGAAAGGCAGGCGAGTGCTACCCTTTACTCTTCCCTACAGTCAGCTTGTGCCTTTGCGTTCCCAGCAGCTGTAAACAACCTAGATCCTGCAGCCAACAAAATTTATACCTGGACCTCTTTTAGAGTTTGGGCAACTGAATGATTTTAAGTCAAGTCCTCAAGGATGCCTGCACTATATGTACTTGCAAGTATTTCTGTTTTGCTGCAATAGTGCAAAAATAAATAGTGAGACTGGATAATAGCTTGTAACAGATTTTCACAAAATTGATCACTTGGGCTGCTTACTTAACCAGAGGGGCACATAATGTCCCCAGCATCTACAGAAAAGGACCCCAATGTCTATAAGTAAAAAGCTGGGCTTTTGTACCCCTTCACCGATTCTTCTGAATCTTTGAGCAGTTTGTCTACAAGCTGGTGTTAATATTGTTACAATGCTTAATATTAAAGCGGCTAATGTTTGACTGGACTTTAAAAGTCAGGTTCCAGTCTCCTCCATGCAGCTTTCAACTTGAGGAAGGCAGAGGGCTGCGACTCATTGAAGCACTGTGCGTCGCGGCACCGTGCTCAACACAGGGGCATCCCTGCAGTTTTTTCTAGAGATGGTGCTAACTCAAACCAGAACGAGCTTTGTACAAACAGTGCAGCTGTTTTGACATTGTTTCAATGAGACAACTCTGTGACTTCATGGAGAAAGCCCTGGGCTGGGTAGGCTAAAAATCTCAGTCTCAGGTCACCTATACAGCCATTTTGTATGGTCACAGGCTACAGACTCCACTAGGGCTGCTCTTTCCATAGTATTCCACGTTATTTAAACGTTTGTCCTCCCTGTGGCTGACAAAGAACAAGCAAGCAGGCAGGCCTGGTTCTGCACCCAAGTTGTCTCAGCTGGTTTTTGCAAGGACCAGCACGTTGCATCCACCTGGGCTTTAAGGCAGTCACTGACTCGACGTGGCTGGGATGAAGAGGGTAACTCCGAGGCCTGATGAACCGCTGCAGTTTAAGGCTGTGCCCACATCTGGGGTTATGTACTTAAATAATTACAGTGATCATACAACTTTTACAGTGCATTAAAAAAACAAAACAAAAACCTGTGAAAGCTATATTGACTAAAAATCCCAGCTATAGATCAACGAGCAAGTCTCCAGTACACTCAGCCCCATCCCATTACTTGATGTCCATGAACAGGCTGTGGTTCAAAGCCTGCCTTACTCAATATATCAACTCATCATTAACATCTATGTCCAAACAGGCATGGTTTGAATAGTGAAAGTTCAGACACTAAAAATTTCAGGGAGCACTTGTAGTAGCAATACAACTTGCAACAGCCATTCAGGTCTTCAGCGCACCAAACCAGTACAACCTTTAACGACACAGTTGTTTATACTGGTGCAATGACTTCAATTACTGACGCAATTGCTCATGAGTCAAGATGAGTCTGATCTACACAAGAAGCTGACAGCTGAGGCAGTAACAAATCAGACCCCAGGGTAAGCACTGCAGGATCCTTCACATTTTGCAAGCCAGAATCTCTCTGAAGCAAGAGTTGTGGACTACAGGTTCAGAAAACATCAACTTGTATTTGTGTGTCTGGAGTTTGGGATTTCCGCTCTGGCTCTTTGCAAGTGAGAGATCAAATATGAAAGCGGATAATATAAACACATCAAAAAGCTATAAAAGCTTACTGATTTGGAAGCCAAGACTGACCACGGAGGAAGGGATTTTTAGGAAAGCAACAGTAGAATAGCTTTTAAGCATTCATGAAATCAATAATGGAAAATCCTGTATGCATCCAAGAGTACTGCTAGGAATTAAATTTCACAGAAAAGGACATGGGCGTGGAGCCAGTACCTAAAGGAAACACAGAAAGAAACTTACTGGAACTTCTGAATGAAGACAGCAGGTCTAAGCATGAATTATTTGTCTAAATCAAATTTATGACTGTCACAATCAATGGCAAGTTTGCAGAAATCACTGAATAGTTGAACTTGGGGAGAGGAAGATCTGAGGATCACCTAGCCTCACCCTGCTCAAAGCAGGCTGCCCGCTGCCGTGGCCAGTCAGGTTTTGATAGTCTCCAAGGATGAAGAGTCCACAACCTCTCTATGCAACCTGCTCCTGTGTTCAACCACCCTCACAGTAAAAAAGTTTTTGCTTATGTTTAAATGGAATTTCATGTATTTCAACTTGTGCCCATGGCCTCCGGTACTGTCACTGGACATCACTGAGAAAAGTCTGGATCCATTTTCTGTACTGGCCCCACATCAGGTATTTATATGCATTGGGAAGACACCTCTGAGCCCTCTCTTCTCCAGGTTAGACAGTCCCAGCTCTCACCTCTCCTTGTTTGACACATGTCCCAAGGCCTGAATCATCCTTGTGGCCCTTTGCTGGACTCTCTCCAGCGTGTCCATGTCTCTCTCATACCTGGGGAGCCCAGAACTGGGCTCCCCGTTCCAGGTGTGTCTCACCAGTGCTGAGCAGAGGGGAAGGATCACCTCCCTCGACCTGCTGGCAATCATCTGCCTAACAGCAGCCACCTCTAGTACAAGGAGCACACTGATGGCTCATGTTCGACTTGCCTACCAGGCCCCCCAGGTTAACCTCAGCTTGAGCTATTTGACACCAGTCAGACAAAAAAACTCCCCAACGAACCAACACACTTTTTGGTTCTGATGAATTATTATTGGTAAAAAATAGATCTATTTCTCCCTTTCTCCTGCCACTCCTCTGACCCCAATCCTGAGAGGAATTTTATACATTTATTTATTAACTGTTACATTGAAAGTATTCAAGATCTACAGGTAAATAAATACCCTATGGACATACAGAGGAGACACCTAAAACCTCAGCTAAAACACTAGACAAAGAAGTGACACACTTATCTCAGGAACCAGTGCTGAATACGTAGAAAAACATCGTATTTGGCATGGCTTCTAAAACAAATACTTCTTGAAGTGTTTATAAGAAAGATGACACAGTGCATTGTTGGCAGGGTTGGAGGGTGAAGAGCAAGGAAAAAAATCTTGCACTTTTTTTTGGCAGACTCCAGAAATTCCTCCATTTAAACACACAGTCTTGTTTTGAAAACTCAGCTAATGGACTGGTAGAAAGCAAGAGAGCCTTGAAAACCTGGCAGGTCTAATGCAGGTAGCCATTTCACTACACATATATTAGACCAATATCCAACCAGGAGAGGGAGAGGATCAGAGTTATCCCTTCTTTCCTGACATCACGGTCCATGACATTGATATTTTCATATTTTTTTTGCAACTTGTGAAGGTTTTACGGTAAGCCTAGGACACAGCAACTGTTTCCGTTCTTTTTTATGTCTGATTTCCTCATGGCTCAATCAGATGAGATTTCTAAATCACTCTCTTTGTAGCTGCTCTCCCATTTTGTGAAGATGATGAATCACACCAGCCATGTGCAAACTGGTGGGCGATAACATAAAAAACCCTCACACTTATTGTCAGTGCTTGTAGTATTCCCTCCTCTGTATTACAACACTGATGTGGCTCCATTGCTCACAAAGGTGAGGAAACAGCGGCGTTGACTAAAACCAAGCAGTCATTTTGGAAACACTCCCATGAGTTTGCGAGTGTATCACGAATGTGACCCACAACCTCTGCCCTTTCCTAGGCTGCACGAAGGCGGCCCTGAGATGCTGATCTACATCTACTGAAGAACTAGAGCAAGATCAAGCTCAAAACACTTCCATTGTTTTCTAAGCAAGGATCTGAATCGCTGGTACTTACGGTGAAGAAAAGAAGGGCATTACTCACTACTGATGTTATTGAATTTCTGATCTTAGTACAACAGTGAATTGATATATAATTACACTGAACTTCAGCATGTCCTTCTGAATCTTGCTTGTGTGCATATCACATCTGATGTTAAACTGAAAGAGGAAAATGAAGGAGTTGGACTCTGGCCGAGAGAAATGGGCTGAAATCTGATGCAAGAAGTGCAGAGTTCTTGCTGTCTTTACAAAAGGCAGCTGTAACAGATCAGTTAACACAACAAATACAAGTGATAACAAGGGAGCATGAACTTAAACTATGGATTTGCTGGATGCGTTAGGTTTTTCAAAGTGACTGGGCTGCTGCTAATCATCACAAAGTTTATAATACAAAAAATTGGCTGAATTCTTTGAATTCCAAAAGATACTCAGTCTCATTTGGGAAGTCATGGATGAAACTCCAGAAGCCTGGAAAGGACAAACATCTTTAAAATGAAAACAAACTAATTTCCACCCCCCCTCAAAGGAACAAACAGATGGTTTTTAAAGTGCCTACCTGACAGCAAGGAGGTGATTTATTCTTGACAAATCCATGCTGGCTGCTGCTCATGGTAAACTGATTGTTTCCTCCTTTTTCAGGATAACAGCTCTTGTGGACAGAAGAAAAACAGTAGATATTGTGAGAAATACTGAGATTTCAATGCCATTTTCACATGACATTTCAACTAGGAAACTCTGAAAAACATTATCTCAACGGGTGCAAAAATCAGTCTGGCAGAATATATCAGCAAACCTCCTCAAAGATTGGTCCCGGACCTAACAATTGGTTATTTTCATTACCGCTTGGGGGATGGGACAGAGAAGATGTATTAAATACATGTGCAGATGTCAAGCAAAAAGAAGGTGCCAGTGCATTGGCGGAAGGAATCAGAACGGCTTTGGTAAATGGTGGTTTGGAAAACACTGGCAATTCAGCGGGGACAAGTGCAAAGTTACACAAAGTTTGAGAACAATGAAATTGCACAAATACATGATGAGGAATCGCTAATGGGGCAATTCCTTAAAAAGGTTCAGAGGTTGGATTGAGTCACAGGCTGCTGTGAATAAGCCAGACACCAAAGTGCAGAAGATAAACAGGAGAGCTGTCAGCTGGATGTGAAGAAATCCCTCTGCTCTGTGTAGTGTTAATAAAGCACAGCTGAAGCATTGCACCAAGCTTTGAAAACTGTACATCAAGAAAAACATGGGGGCGGGGGGGCAACCAGACAAAAGACCACAGGACTTTAAGAAAATATTATAATATACGACAACAGAGCCAAAGATTGAAGGAAGTCCAGCTACATCCTTGCAGGAGGCAAGGAAACCACACAGCTTGCCTTCCAGTACAGCAAATTTCATTAGTTTCCCTGATTGGAAAACTCCATGCAGTATCCACTTGGTCCCTACAAAAAGCTTACGCCCTTTTTCCGCCCCTGTGCTGTGTACTTCCCTCCTACAAGGAGCCTTTGCAGCCTGTGGTGCCTGCTGCAGCTCTCTGCCAGCTGGCAGCCCTACCTGCTCTGTGGTAGCATCTCCAGGCCCAGCACAGGCGCTCCCAGGGATGGATCAATCCCTCTCTCCCTCCCTTGCACTTAACACGACTCCAAGGACTACATGAACTAGCAGCCACCTTCTGCCATCCTACCCTTTTCAGAGATAACGTGCATCATGCAGCACTTCTGCAACAGACTGAAGAGAAATGACACCGTGCACCACCTCCCACGCTGCTCACTATATTGCCTGCAAAGAATCTCCGAAATCCATGTACGCATATAGCAGAAGAGTGTATATTTGATTAAATCATGTGCATGTGTGTGCATTTACACCTGGTGGTAGGGCAGGAATCTTTCCTGCCACAGGGCAGTGCTCTAAGTGACAGGTTGTTCAGGGATGCCTCTTCCATTCTGTCCTGATGAAGTTTTTCCACTACACATGCAAAGGCTGACAGGGGCTTAGACAGACTGTCTGGAAGGAGACCTGAACCTGCCTCTGCTGACCTGCAGATGAGCCCACTCTTCATCTCAGCCTTCTGGTTCATAGGGGCTCTTTCTTTCTGCATCTCCCCTGGAAGAGTCAACAGTTCAACTGAGATTAAGTTTCATTAAAAGATTTGGTTCTGCTAAGTTAGCTTTCTCCAAAAACAAAACCAGCTTTTCAAAACCTCCCAAGTATCTCCAGGCCTGGTATTTTCAATTCTTTCAAACTTTTCATTCTGTTTTCATGGATTCCTCAAATATTGCAATTTGGAAGTGACTTGGTCCCATGTTCTGCAAAGTGCATAGAATCATAGAATCATTATGGT
>NW_009636955.1:2096-14613 GCF_000690535.1 Cariama cristata | reverse complement strand
ACCGTTTCTGCTCCAGTCTGAGCACTACATATTAGGACAAGCTGAATCTTGCCATCAAGGTGACAAGCAGGCTGAATAACCAAGTTTTCTTCTACAGTCCTAACCAATATATCAACTCAAGAAGAAAATCAACTGTAGGAAATAGGGGGAGAAGGGAACTCCCATGAACTTCTGCCTTCTGAAAACAACTTCCTAGCAAAACACTTGCCACTGATGGCTAAAGGTGGCAAGGGGGGAACCCAAAGCAGAGACCTCCAATTCCCATGCAAATTCACCAACTCTCCCATTCAAAACATGGAAGCAAGAAGTCAGCAGTGAAGTTGCAACTACTGTTAAGTCACTTGACACCAAAGCAAGTGATACTTTTTGTTGTTGTTGTTAAAGCCTTTTAACATTTGTCTTGGATAGGCAGAAAAAAAAACCAAACACAAACAGGAGGGGAAGACGTAACCAAAAACTTAAGACATCCAAGTCCATAGCTGTAGTATGTACACTCTACCTGGCCTCCCTAGAGAAAGGGGAGATACTATGACTGGCTGAACTGCTGTTTGTGGGGGAACTGCTGTTGTGACACTGGCTGGAGTGGAGGCAGCAGAACTGGAGGAGAAGCCTGTAGCTGGAGCAGCATAAACACCTGCTGAGGTTGAGATTGCTGCAGAGTTCACCATCACCTGGAAAAGAGTCAGAGTATTCAGTAGGCTGCCTCTACAAACGAGTTAAAGATTTGTTAAGTAAGTGTCTCTGCTGGTTTTGAGGGTCTCCAGCACTGAACCAGCATAACCCACACTCAAGCCCTTGATTGTCATCCCAGGACAGGGCTATGCCACCATGATGCCCCCATGGCTGTGGGCAGGGCACAACTCACACCCACTTCTTGTTGATTTTACACATACAGTACCAGTTTCTATCAAGGACAGGGTCTGTGCAGACAGTCATTTCAAAGATCTACAGTTCACAGGCACAGACTATTCAATATTTTCTTCCTAAACTTATCAACAAAAAAACAGCTAGAGCTGCACTTCATTCTCACGCTGAAAGCTTTTGCTGCTTTCTCATGGAAGGCTGGAACTCCCTTATCCCACACAAGACAACTACATTTCTTCAGTCCAGGCTGTTGGATGGCTAATTGTCAGGAACATAAACTGCCAGTGATAAATGACCACTCATTTTCATGTGTTCAATGCTTTTATTTTGTGCTATCAGTGCAAATTAAACACCAAGACTACCACCATTTGTGCAACAGCTTTCACAAAACAAATCTTACAAACATACAGCAACATACAACAGATGAAACCAGTATTCTTACACTTTCAAGAGTCACAAAACCTACACAAAATTAAATTAGAAGAAAAACAGAATACAAATGCGTGACCACTAGTGGCAAAGAAGTTTTGTTTTGCGAAATCTGAGAAAGCCAACCTATTTCAAATATTTTCATCCTCTAATGACCCTGTGCCCAATTTTTATCCGTAGTTGTAACAGCAGCCTATTTCAGTGCTTAAACAAGAAGTAGGTGTGTAAGTGTTCCAGTGCAACCCCTTCAGAGGTACATGATGCAAGAGTCCTTTAGTGACAGCATATGCATTTACATACTTCATGAAGTCAAATTCAAGCTGTGTTTCCTGCACTATAGTTTGTGTATACTCTTTTCCTGTGTTTTCCTACGTAATAAACTAAAACATCTTGTCAAGTCAACTATCACTAACATAAACCTGAAGAGAAACATGAAAGTTGAATGCAGTTTGATCAACTGACCCAGCCCACTAAGACAGGATAACATTGATGAAACAATATTAACATATAGTTGTCAAAGGAGAAGCAAGAGAAACGAAGGACAGGAGTGAGCTTATAGCTCCCAGATTTACATTCCTTGAGGCACATCATGAGGTGCAGGGTTAGGTGAGGCAATATAGCTGACTTGGTGCAGTGGTCCAGAACTTACAGCATTAGCAATTTGTGGAGAATTTCCATATGCTGGATTTACTGGATGCCAGCTACTAATATAGCGATAGGCAGGAACTAAAGAATCAAACCCAGGAAGAGATTGCTGGCTGAAGGGGTCCGACACGACTGGGTAATATACTGGCCCATAGGACAGGGGTGGAGGTTCTGCATTCTGAAAGTTACCTTAAAAAAACAGAACAAAATATACACACTTACCATATTTTACCATATCTATGGCCTTTCTATGCAGACTTTCATTACCATGAATACAGCATTATTTTGGTGGCCAAAAGGGAAAAATCCATTTAGATAACAATTTTATGCCTATTTATGTCTTTCCTAACAGAGGAGTCAAAATCATTTTGGGTCCTGAGTTAGACTAGAGGACAACTTGCTCCTCTTCTCACTAAGCCTGGTTCAAGAATTGCTTAGCAGCATTCTGCTTTGGAGTGGTAGCTCTTTCAAGAGGGATTCAGGTAGAGAGCTAATATATTCTTCCTCTATTTGATTTCTGACCATATGACACTAATCTAAGCAAAAGAACCACCCTAGCCAAACAGACTAAAGCATTATCACAGCAATAAGCCTGTAAGCCTCCGAGCAACAGCCTTGTTACAACACGCTCCTCTCCAACACTGACCATTTGCCATGTTTCATAGATTTTAATGAGCTAGGCATCTGACCTTTTTGACATCTTTTTCCTCATTTAATACAATCCTCCTGTTGACTGCCAAGTGCATCTACAAGCTTGTTACAAAGCTGCTAGGTGAAACTAAGTTTTGCTGTAAATTTTACATGCAGTAAGAGACACAGTTAGCAGTAAAGGCTGCTCAAGAGAGAGCAGCTTGGCATGCTGAGCCTAAACCCAAGGTTTGCAACATCCTCCTTTTAAAAATTCCCATGGAGCTGAGGTATCAATGCTCAGTGCTTGCCAAAACTCAGCTGTCTCCTTTACTTTACAGGAATTCTGTTTAGGCATTCTTTACTCCTACTTTACAGGCATTCTGTTTTGATACCATGACTATTTGCTTATCCGTAAGCAAAGAGATTCTGTCACAATTTTAGAGAAAGTTCTCCCAAGTTAAAGTCAACATATGTAGTATGGGCCTAGGTAAGCATTTTTATGACTTTAGAAAGCCTTTGAGACAGTGGTGGCTACACCAGTGATTCTAACATGCTTTAAGTAGTACCACAGATGGCAGAAGAACTTGTGATAACCCCTTACAAGGCTTACTCTATGCCCTCCCAACCTTACGCTTCCTATAGGATAGCAAAGCTGGAGGCAAGCAGCTCCTATGGAGCAGTCGTGCTTGGAAAACCTATTCCCTCACTTCTCATTAGTTGTGTATGTGGTCTTACACTCAAATACTAACCATTTGCAGGTGCTTCCAAGGGAACCTGGTGGACTTCAGTTCGCCCAGCATCAGTGTAGAGCTGAGGTACTGACTGATCTAGGACAGGAGCTGGCTCAGTGTATGCTGGATAAACTTCCACAGGTGACGGTGGCAGCACTGGCTGTACATACACCATGGAAGGCCAATAGCTTTGGTGGTAATACTTTGAGAAAAGGTAAAAAAAATACAAGGTCATGCATACAACCACATAATCTCCATCCCTCCTCCATATCACTACTAGTTTCAGATCTAAAGTTACGAAGAAGTGCACTTTTTTCCCTCCTAGCCCCTTAAGATACCACATGCACCAAAAAACCAATACAGCCTAACAGAAAGGATATCGCAGTACCTGTGGCAATAGCCACCTCAGTTCCACATTGCTGCTCTGCCAGAAATCTTTACAGAGAAAGAAGATTCTCACCTATTGACTTTGTCATATTCAAAGAGATTTTTCCTATTTCTTCAGTTGCAGAAGCTGACATTATTTCTTTTAGTTCCCTGAGCAGCAGCACTGACACTGCCTATGACTGCTGATGCAGAGATAACTCTTCAGCAGAGCAAGAGTTCCCAGAACACAGAGAAACGGTGCTAACCAGTCCGAACACAGCTGTACGAGTCCTAGAAGACTCAAACCACCCATCTCTAAATGGTCTTTGATATCTTATCTAAGCACACAAAATTTCTTAAGAATGGCTCAGGTTCCTCCCCTTATCTTCATGTAGAGAATAATATTTATTCACCATCCTCCGCAAAAACAAAAGCAAAACAAAAAACCTAAAACTCCACCGCTACAACCCAAAGTAAAACAACTAAACATACATACTAGTATGCTTCACATTGAGTTAGAACTTCATTTCCTGAGCTATACTTTAATCTCCACCAAGCAAGCCTATACCTATTAATAGTCAAGTGCACAGGATGCACATTTAGCACACTTGGAAGTCTTAAGTACATTGGTACATTAGTCAAGAAAACCAGCAGTTTTTACAGGCAATTTACTATGCTTATTTTAAAAGCACTTACTTGCAATCCCAGATTAAAATAATACCGCAAGACCTTTGTATCTGAAATTAAAGGATGTAACATTAAAAAGCAAAAGAGCATAAACCAAGAAGCAGAATAAATTTACACACATTAAGAGCATTTTATTTTAAGTTACTCTTACTTAATGAATATTTTAGCACTACTTTTTCTTTAAAGTTTTGAGGATAAAGAATATCTCTTGAATATGAATAGTTGTTAGAACTAGCTTGTCTTTTTAAGTTAATCCAGTTAGATGTTTGTGCAATAATAGAACATTTGTCTGACCAACTTATTATCTAACTTCAACAATTACATTAGCTTTAACTTTGGTTTATTCATCTTTATTACTCAAGTGATAATTGTCAGTGTTGTTACAAGTTTCCACTGTCTAAGTAACTAGGACTTAAGCAATTCTAGCTTCCTATTAAGGCTGGGTTTTTAGATGAAAAAGTATTTTATCAAATAAGAATTTGATTATGAGCCCCTAAATTAAGTTGACCACTAAAAGCACTCCCCCTCTCCCTCACTACAGAAATGAGAAGGCGTTTGGAAGCACGCAGACAGGCAGGAGCAGCCTTCTCGTACACAAGTGACAATTCACCCCCGATGTACACACATTATATACACACTCTGCATACGTGTTGCAAATACCCATAACTGGGCTGGCACACAAGGCAATGGTCCAACTCCACAGAGACTCCAGCTTCACAGTGCTGCTGCCCAGTGTTAAGTCTGGCTCTGCCACTATCGCCATCTTCAGAGCTTTGTTCAGCAATAACCAGAGAGACATGTCAACGGGGACAACACATGCAGCAACCCTAAGACCTTCTGACCTAGTTTTGGGGGTCTGTTCAATTGCTCAATCAATCAGAAAATGGAGGGGAAATAAGGAATGTGTTCCTTCCCCTTCCTCACAAGGTTACTCAGTTCCCTGCTTTCTTCCAAGTTGTCTTTTACTTCTGTTTCCCTTGTACTGAATAATTTGCCCCCAAGCAAATACATGATGTGCTGAGAAGCAATCCCAGATGTGTGCAGGAACTTTGAAACCACTCTTCAAGAACAACAGGGTTTTGAACTTGGAAACGCATTTCCAACTGTCCAAAAACAGTGAAGCAGTTTTAAACCTTTAAAGTTGACCACTGAAAGGAAAAAAAAGAGATCGCATGTTTTAATTCTATGATGCAGTTCTGGAATTGTGCATGAGAAAAACTGCTGATTTCTCAGATTCAAATACAGATTTGTTTTAAAGGCTCAGGAAGAGCAAGTCACCCATTCTACAGCAGTAGTTTTGCAAGCGTGTGCACGCACACCAACTTTGCTTTAGTACTGCTGGGAGCCGAAAGGGAAAGCAGGGACACAACTCAAAAGGAGCCAGTCACTAAGGGCTTCAAATTAGCAATGCCTCCAGAGTTACCATATATACTATCTTCTTACCACCTACCCTCTTTCCCCTAGACCAGGGCCTTGGCTCCACATAGCCCCCCTGTCTACCTATCTACCACATGTGCACGCTTTCCCAGCCCTGCTCTTCTACAGTACTGTGCATCGTGTTTTGCTGCAGACAGGCAGTGTCAGAAACGTAAACCTCAGTCTTGACATGCACAAGGATTTGTTCCTCTGTCGCTATTGCTAATTCTCAATTCTTTTACTGTTCAGCATATTTGATCAGGGTAACAATCCACACAGCTATTTTAGGAAGTGAGTGCACACAGACCCTTCCTTACATCCACCAGTTGTAAGCTTACTCCTGAAAGTGATGGTGGTTTGGCTATGACATTGACCACAGTCAGTAATATATTAAAAATAACACAAAGGCTCAACATAAATGACAACTTTTTTAGTATCTAGCTGAAACTGCATGCACGTTTGGAACAAGTTGGTTTTGTGGTTTTTTTTTTTTAAAATCTGATTTTGTTCTTCAATTGTTTATGCAAATCTATGCAAAACAAGCATAAGAGCTGAATGAAACAGCTGCTTCATAGCAGCGATAACAGTACAAAGGAAGAGCTGGGAGTCTGAAGTGACAAACTGATACTGGAAATACTGACGTCTGTGGAATGCTTGAACAGAAACCAGTACAGTAGGAGGTCAGTTTTTGTTTATATTCCTCTTTTAGATGTCTAGAAATCAAGTCAATCTTCAGTAAAACATGACTATCTTACAAAGCAATAGCTAAGCCAAAAAGAGTTAACCACTCTGACATGAGAATATAAAGACCATGTTGACTACAGATAAAAATCTCACCTTACAATGCACGAGGACAAAAATCATGGTAAAATTTTTACTGTGCTGATAGGAAGCTCTGGTCAATCCTGAGCACTACTGCAGTCTCTGGAACACAGTAATATCAAGCGGTCTTTTAACCAACAGCTCCTTCAAAACAAAGGAGCAGGCAAGGGTAGGACACCTAAAGTCAACATGTTAACAAACATGTTTCACAAGCTCTAAGCTCCTTCAAAAAAGAGATCCAAGAGTCTCTGAAAATTGGAACAAATGCAGATGTACCAAGCAATAATAAGGCATGTGGCAGCTTTTTCTCCCAAGTCCAGGAATTCTGTCTGTTGAAAAGTCACACTCCCAATCTATACCAGGTCTGCAAGTATCTTTAGCAAAGTGCACAGACCTCTAGGTCAATGATACCTGCATATTTTACCCTGTGCTACTCCAAAGCTTCTGGATTTCCTAACTTAAAGGCCATATAGATTGTATCAGAGCAGCGCGACAATATAAATGCTACATGCAATTCCTTGTTAACTACCAATTTTAAAATCCTTACAAAAAATTCTAGAGCCTATGCCGAGAAGGATATGGCCAATATTATGTGGAAGGACTCAGCTGAAGAGCTACAGGCAGGGTCTGAAGAGGTTATTAATCCACATCCACTCCAGATTCTTGTCAGTACACTTAACACCCAATTCTCCCAAGTGCTGAAAGCCTCAGTTAAGGGCATTCAACTAAAGCTGAAAACCGTCAACTCTGATGTGTTCATAGTATCATCTAGAGCAATGCTACGGCATCAGGGAAGTGTAAAACAGGATATTCAAGATTAACAAAACCAGGAACTGAGAGCACCTGCAAGAGAGCAGAATTACTCCAGAGCACATCAGCAGTACCTGTGAAAGCAGCAGGTCTTTGAGCAGTGGTGCCGTAGCATTTTGGAACCTGCCTTTTTCCAGATCAACTTCTGACAAGACAAGCACGTTACATGGTAAACGCAACTGAAAGAATCCATAGCATTTCAGCCCGAAGTTGTTCCGCAACCTGCCAGACGTAGCTACCTGAACTGCAGATATCAAGAGTAGCTCTTTATCTTATCTCAAATTAGCCCTCTGGGATTAGTACATTGAGGGAAACCCCACACCGGGACAAGAGCTACTTTAGATGGCATTACATTGAATCAAGCATGAAAACAATTTGCATTACTCAGGTATTTTATGCTCCATCTCCAAGTAATACATTGCAGAATAAAACCCAAAAGCTTTACATTCTGATGCAATAAAAGCTACAACTGCCATACACCTGAAACACAGTTAGTTACAAGGATGGGGGGTTTTGTGGGGGGAGGAAGTCAAGTGAGACAGTTATAGTGAAACTACACTTTTCAAAGCAGTGCAAAAAGGAACGCTTAGATTTCACAGACCCTACATATACACAGCTAGTTCTTTCCCTCACTCACCCCTGAATGAAAAGCTACACTATTTCAACAGAGAACATGGGAGATTCAGGAACTTGAACCAAAGCTAGTCAGTCTGATACAGCAAATGACATGATTTTATCTATAGATGGCTGTTAGAACAAGCCAGCTATGATGCAGAGACTTTCAACATATCCAGTGCATGGGGGGATATTTAAAAAGCCTACGTACATCAACCAATGTGCAGAGATACACTCACTACTTGAGCAACAAAGACATAAACAGTCAGTCAGTTCTGCACTGCTGCTCTTCAGAGTAGGCTACAGCTTACCTCTAGCTTGGCCTTGCTACTACCAAAAATAGCTTCCCCTCCTGCTCCCTGCCAGAGAAGGCAGAAATAGCTGAAGCTGTTGTACATGATGCAGGGGCAACACAGGTAACTAAAACTGAACTCCAACTCATACCCAGACCGTTTCTGCTCCAGTCTGAGCACTACACATTAGGACAAGCTGAATCTTGCTATCAAGATGACAAGCAGGCTGAATAACCAAGTTTTCTTCTACAGCCCTTCTAAGTTTTTAACCCTTAGTGCAGTTTGAGCAAATGCACTGTCAAAAGACTGACCAAGGGGACATGGACAGGGTAGAGTGTTTTCTACAGCTGTCCAAAACTACACACAACCAACAATCCTTATCAGCTAAGACAAGACACTGCATCACAGAATAGTTTTATCTGCCTCTTAAGATGTATGCAAGTGATACAATGGTGGGCCTTCACAGCATTCCCCACCTAGAGAAAAACAAGTTACACAGCAGAAGAGCAAGCAGTACTACTGTTATTCCCATAGGCGAGAGGCACTTCGCTTGCAACAAGGACAGCTTGATCTTTGAGTTATTAAACAAAGCTCTATGAATTACAGGCTCTATTTATGACTTGCGAGCCATAAACATGACAGAATGATGGGATAAATCAGTAACAACAACAAAAAAAGAAAAATCACAAAAGTATATGCCTGTTGCACTGCTTACCAAGCTTGGCTGTCTGATGCAACCTTGCACGGTATGCTGATACTCTTAAACTCTAAGTGCAAGTTGACTAGAGATTACCATTTTTGAAATGAAATCCATGTTCAGCTGATAAAGCTGAAAGCTGTTTCCGAGCTGCTCTGCTGGTAGGTACTGTGTTGGTCTTTGCACACTTGTTGCTTAATAGCTGAAGTGTACCTTAAACATTGTCATAATTGACAACAGAATACAAAAAGGCTATGCACCCAAGCAACAAGATGACCCTACAAATTTATCCCAGGTTTATGATACCACAAAATGACATCTTGGAGCTATACAGGAAAACACCACAGTGTCCCACTGAACTGTGCAACAGCACGATGTAGTAAATACAGGCGTCGTGTTTTTTTTAGGATGCTGTCTAAAGCTGCAGTAATCACATATTTGAGTCAGGTACGAAGTTGCTATTCAGAACTGGGAATTAAAACATTTTTAGCATAAGCATCCATAATATTATTTCTCACTCCCTGAGAGCTGCAAAGAGCCATTTCTTCTCACTATAGGTATTCTGTTAAGTTTCCACGAAGAAAAGCCAGAAGTGTGCTGAAGAGCAGCAGCAGTAAAAGCACAAAATACTGTCGTTACCTCGAGGCAGATCACTGCCGCTGGGATCACAAGAGTAAGGAGGGAGAACGGCACCAGCTTCTCCCACCTCACTAACTGGAGGAAAAGGAGCTGAATAAATTGGGAGTGGCACCGAAGAAACTGCTACAATTAGAAGGAAACAGAAGTCAAGTCAAATTTGCAATGGCATGTCAAATGAGCAAGATGCTAAGTTACACAATTAAGCATGTGCTTCTTTGTCATCTCAGAGCCCCTAAATACAAGCTTTAACAAAGTTCTCTTTAGTAATCACTTTAAAAGTCCAGAAGAAATTTTAAAACCACATGGGAAGGTGCCAATCTCACAAGCCTTAACCATATGTCCATCTGCAAGCTTCATATTCCAGTTAAGAATAAATGTATCTTTCAATCATTTCTCCATACGAGAAGGCAGGCCAGATTTTCCTTACATCCCTGTTGTTCTAGGACAGACAGTTAATGGACTCATTGCTTTAAGTCATCAGAAGTGTGACAATAAGCCCACAAAAATAAGGGAAGGTTCAAGACATGTCAGGCCAAAGATTTTGGACAGACTACCATTAAACATTCATTAGGTGGCCCACACCTCTTACACACCAGCAGGTTATTTCCAACGGCATCAGCTACTAGACAGCTTAGGGAACTGTGCTGACTAAACTCTCATGTAGAATGGAAAAAAAAGAAAAACAAGGAGAAAAATGAAGAAGAAAAGGGAGACAGAATTGAGTAGAACTGAAGGTGGACGGGTTTTTTTGGATGTTAAATGAAGAGTTACAGAAGACATGAAGAGTCCTCTTTATAAGAAGGGAAAAATCCTTTTTCCCCCCCCCCTCTTAACAGACATTTCACAAGAACAAAGTCAATACAGCATTTCAGGCGATAAGCGCACCACATGACAAATTACAAATTTGATCTCCTTGCACAGAAATAACTATGCAGAGGAGCTAAATAAGGGCCACAAAAATCAATCGGACATTTGTGTGGATCCTGAACCATCACAGATATGCCTTTTGGAAGGCATAGTAAAGCCTCAGAACCAAGATCTCAACTCAAGAGGAAAATTAACTGTAGGAAATAGGGGGAGAAGGGAACTCCCATGAACTTCTGCCTTCTGAAAACAACTTCCTAGCAAAACACTTGCCACTGATGGCTAAAGGTGGCAAGGGGGGAACCCAAAGCAGAGACCTCCAATTCCCATGCAAATTCACCAACAACTCTCCCATTCAAAACATGGAAGCAAGAAGTCAGCAGTGAAGTTGCAACTACTCTTAAGTCACTTGACACCAAAGCAAGTGATACTTTTTGTTGTTGTTGTTAAAGCCTTTTAACATTTGTCTTGGATAGGCAGAAAAAAAAAAAACCAAACACAAACAGGAGGGGAAGACGTAACCAAAAACTTAAGACATCCAAGTCCATAGCTGTAGTATGTACACTCTACCTGGCCTCCCTAGAGAAAGGGGAGATACTATGACTGGCTGAACTGCTGTTTGTGGGGAAACTGCTGTGGTGACACTGGCTGGAGTGGAGGCAGCAGAACTGGAGGAGAAGCCTGTAGCTGGAGCAGCATAAACACCTGCTGAGGTTGAGATTGCTGCAGAGTTCACCATCACCTGGAAAAGAGTCAGAGTATTCAGTAGGCTGCCTCTACAACTGGCTTTGACAAAGACTATGGAAATATCACATAGTTCAAAAATTCCCACTTCACATAAACGCATTTTGGAAGTCCTAGCTGTAAAGGTAGCTAACTATCCACATTCTCTAAAAATTGGCTTGAAAATATCAGTTTAGAATTGCAGACACCTGTAAGGCATCTTCTCACTCTTCTGTTTTGCTTACATTTATAGCGAATTGTATTCTTTGCTACAAGATGCTGTAAAGGGCAGGTAGAGGCACCCCACCAATCAACACTAACCAAGCAGAGCGGTCACCTTTCCACAGCACTACCACAATAAAGTACCAGATACTACCTTCTGGGGATAGCTGTAAGAAGCCACTCCATCTTGAGGTGACACAGAGACCGGCCCTTCTTCCTGAAGGGATTCCAAAGCAAAGCATGGTCCATTTAAGAGACAAAGAAGTCACAAGGCACACACATCACACCTCTAATTTTTCTTTAATTTATTTATGGACTATATACACACAGAGGATCTTTTGTAAATCAAGTAAAAGCAGTTTTATTCTGACATGCACAGGACTGGCTTTCACACGCTCAGTAGACCAGTGGGTGACTAGAGATTTAGTTTCAGATTAAAAAAAAAAGTATTCCAAAGACAGTTCTATCAGAGGTGAGGTCCCTCTGGTCCCACAGTAGAGGAGTAAGACTAACTGGAACAGGACTTGAAGGGTAGCATGGTAAAAGCAAGTGCTGTCTGGTGCAGGAAAAGAAGAAGTCAACAACACTTAAATACATGCTTTCCCTTTGCAGAGGGAAAGGTGAAAAAATCATTAATGTATTTAGTACAATTCAGACTGTACTTGTGGACTCAGATAAAAGCCTCATCATTTAGGGAGGAAAACCGGAGTGAACATATAAATGAAGCCATCATTCCTTTCTTCCAGAAGAAGTCTCTGACCTACTATGTTAAGCCTGCATTCAAGGACAGCTTCTATGAAAAATGTCACACACTTCAAGAATTCCTAATCTGAACAGACAGTGACTAAAGCTTACCAAGTTTGCTGTAGGTTCTGCTGAACTAAAGCCTGTTGCAGTTTCACAGTCAGGATCTGGAGGGCATAGGCAAAATTAACTGAAAAGAGTAGCATTAAATCTAGTCCTTCAGAAACTTACAAAAAGGTCATAATGAGTGCATTACATTCACTGAGTGTTCTATCAGTAAAGTCTGAAGTTTACTTACCTGGAGGTGCATAGATATATTC
>NW_009636955.1:0-2065 GCF_000690535.1 Cariama cristata | reverse complement strand
TCCCTACAAGCGAGAGAACAGGAAGCTTTGATTCGGGGGGGCCATAAAAGCTTAAAGCTGAAGTTACCACAGTTACGTTTCAGTGCATCCATTAATGAGCTGCTTTCAGTATCATCTTGTTTTGTGCAGAAAAGGTAGAGAAACACTCAAGATATGTTCATTTTGTTATTCCACCAAATATCAAGGTTGCCATTACCAAATTTACACCATGCATTTTTATGCAACTTGGCTTGCTACAGACCTACACAATCACAAGGGTGATGGCATAGCAAGCTTAAGCAGAAGTGACATATTTCTATCAGACAGTGAAGAAAAAGAACGTTCTCACACGCACGTTCAAAGCTCACAATTAAAAAGTATTTAGGAGACGTAAGGAACCTACTTTGACAATAAAAAGCACACTGAAGATCTTCTAAACCTGTCTTTTCACCACTAATCCTTTAAGAACTCACCATTTTCACTTGTTTCTTCTTCCTCCTCCTCTGAGGAATTCAGGGCCTGCTTGTTAGGTGGAACAGAGTTTGGGCCTCTCCTTGCTACCCAAAATCCTGCTGGACCATGGACAATGGGAGTAGAGCTACCCTGGCTCTAAAAAGCAAAGTCAGAAGTGGGCATTTAGAAATAGCTGAAAGCTTTTCCATGCTCTACACACACACAGTAGAAACAGGCTGGCAGACCAAGCTTGCTGCAACTAAAACTTACTGGAATTACCATTTGTGTGTCCGTTCCTGTGCACCTTGATTGCAGCAAAACGATTGCAGACACATGTTTTTCCTCTACCTTTTGTTCTGCCTAGCACACGTAGGTAATCTATTTTTTAAGGCCTACCACTGTCCTATGCCATACAGTCAACTTGCTCCCTCCCAGAACTCAGCCAACTTTATCTCAAGCTCAAAGCAAGCCAAAAAAGAGGGAGCAGACCCCAGACAACAGACAAGGCCGCTACCCCCAACATACACTCCTGCGTTCCTCGCCCTGGAGCATTCCCACCACATGAACTGCAGATCTGTTCATCCACATACTCTAATTATTATGGGAAAAGGTTATCTTTAGTCACAATTAGTGAAACCCATGGGTGGCTGCTGGTATAGACACAACTGTCTGCATTAATGTGACCCACACATGCAAGCATGACTTTCAGAGAGCAGCACCCATCAAGGTTTCCCACAGGACCCCTTTAACACTTTGCATGCCCTTTGTCTTTGCATTGAAGTCAGTCCTTAGCTGCACCACAACTGAAAAAAATATAGAGTTCTCTGAAGCAGGAATATAGGATTGAGATGCTTGAGTAAAAGAAGTTGATTCACACTTTTGTGATGGCTAAGGTGACACTCAAAATTCTCCTCAGAAGACATGGTGACTATGAGATCGATAAAGTGCTCAGAGAGGCTTGTAAGATTTCCAAGGTTGAAGCAGAGGTGGTAAGTCAGAAGATTCTCCCACCAGGCCTCTAGTAGAATGGCAGAGTTTTCTGCGAGATGCATCTCTCCCCAGGAAATGTTATATTCCTTTACTAAACAAGACAAGGAAGAGACAGAGAAAAGGCTTTGGCATTGACAATAACAAAGTCACTGAACATGAAAAACTATTCATTAGGAGCTGCAGGTATACAGTCTAGCAATGGGGAGGAAAAGCTAGTAAGCTACATTGATTTCCTGTCAGGAAAAAAAATAAATTGCAGGATAATCTGTCCTTACTCCTTGACACTCTTGGAGAAAAATCAGAGCAAAGATTACAGATCTAGCACATGAGGACAAATTAAAAAATGGCTGCTGCAGAAACAGCCCTGAGCAGATTCCCTCCCTCTCATTTAAATATATCTGACATTTGTTAAGTTCACGGCTTCAACACAGTAGAAAAATTGAAACCTACCAGGTTTTGAGGTTTTTTTTTAAAAAAAAATCTGCTTTCCTATTCAGATACCTAAACATAAATTGATTTTTTTGCAGCATATCCAGCTCTGTACAAGGCTTAGACTACAAATAAAAGAAAAAATTACTTTAAACTTAAAGAATACACTGTGCCACTTTATCTACAACCCAACAGAGAGACTATTTCAAGAGAA
>NW_009636954.1:0-573 GCF_000690535.1 Cariama cristata | reverse complement strand
CAAATATTTACTGAGAACAGTAAATTTCCCAACCCAAAAAATTGGATCTGAAAACTTTTCATTTGTACTGGTTGCAAACCAGTGCCTGGCTTCCTGATTTCAGCTCTAAAAGAGCTGATGCTCCTTCTTACGTACTTTTCGGCTGACACTGCTCTGAACTTTAACATTTCAGTGAGTTGTGTTGTGAGAAGTTATCTACGTTTCTTTTTTTCTCCAAGAGATTACTTGTTAAGTATCAGTAAATTAGAGTTGAGTTAACTAATATTGTCTTCTCATTAACACATTCTATATAAAACAATATATGCAATGCATCATAAACTAAGGCATATCTGGGAACTTTATATTAAACTGGAGAAGTTTCATGGTGTTTTATCAGTTCTTTTTTTTTTACTTTTTCAGGAGATATTTGGACCCATACTGAGCAAAGTAGTGCTTTGTTTCACTGATTCTATATTAATTTCTTACAGATGAACAGACAGTGCAGTAGTAACTTGTTCAAAATTGATGACAGAATTTGTATTGACTTTTAATAAATAATGTGTCAGATTTCTGAAAGAAAATGCTAATGGCTAT
>NW_009636953.1:287-488 GCF_000690535.1 Cariama cristata | reverse complement strand
AGTGTCCCAGCATGCACTGGGGCTGAGCTCAACCCACAGTGCATCAGGGTTGACATTGATCAACCACGTGTCAGGGCTCCCAGCAACCCATGGGGTATTGGGGCATGTGGTATCCCAGGATGCACTGGGGCACATAGCATCCCACAATGCACTGGACTGAGCATCATCCCGTGATGCACTGGGGCTGCCACCAACCCACGG
>NW_009636953.1:0-200 GCF_000690535.1 Cariama cristata | reverse complement strand
GCTTCACCCCTCAGAATCCCATAATGCACTGGGGC
Source organism: Cariama cristata (assembly GCF_000690535.1). Taxonomy (NCBI): domain Eukaryota; kingdom Metazoa; phylum Chordata; class Aves; order Cariamiformes; family Cariamidae; genus Cariama; species Cariama cristata. Next base: position 165 of record NW_009636953.1, on the reverse strand, counting down.
GTGCAGCTTCCTAGCAGGCACCACACCGCACTTTATACCCCCCCAAGTGTCCCACAATGCACTGGGGGTGGTGGTGGTGACATAGGTGACTTCCCAGCATACACTGGGGCACACTCCCACAATGCACTAGAGCCTGTAGCATGCACCAGGCCTTGCCCCTTCCCC
>NW_009636952.1:606-2034 GCF_000690535.1 Cariama cristata | reverse complement strand
CGATGGGGTGGCACCAGGGGTGGGCACCGGCATTGTGCTATGGGTGCTGCGGTGGGCAGGAGGGGTGTCCGACCCCCGGGAAGGGGGGCTGGGGAGGCTGTGCCAGGCTGGGCACAGCACCGATGCCAGGGGCAGGAACTGAAGCTCAGGGCATCACTTCAGGGTACAGGGGCGTGAGAAGGGGGATGAAATGGGTTGTCATATCCCCCATGGAAAGTCCCCCCACCAGCACCCACCTTGCCAGCACCGTGTGGCACAGCACTTGCTTCACACCCACTGGCTACTGGAAAATAGAGCCCTTCTTTATTGAAAAATAAACCTTTCTCTGTACAAATAAATAACAGCCCAGGTGCCTCCGGGGAAAATGGGGTGGGAGTGGGCTTGCCAAGGTGGGGGTCCCAGGGGAGAGGAAGGCTGTGACTGCCAGCTGAGATGCTCCAGGCGCCCCCCAGCACCCCATTGCCCTGGCGAGGTCAGGCAGCACTGGTGGGAAGAGGGAAACTGGGCCACAACGGGGGACAAAAGGGTGGAAGAAGCTAAGCTGGGGAGGGGGCTGTGTTTGAAGGACATGACAGACCCCTGCACCAGTGCCCCGTCCCCATGCTGGCATGGTGCCCCAGGGACACCATTAGGTTTTCAGCGCCTCGGAGCAGCGAGGCCGGGCATGCTGCGGGCCAGTGAGTCATTCTCCAGCCCCACGAGGCCAGTGAAGGCTGTGGGGCGGCCCCCTACCATGGCCCGCACCTGCGCCCGGTACAGTCCCTTGGCGTTTTTGGAGCCCAAGTCCACCAGGATCTGCGGGGAGACGACAACACCGTGAGTCCCAGGGGAGCCAGGGACACAGCAGGACAGTTATGGGCTGGGGGGTGGCTCTGCCTGGCTGCCAGGGGGTGGGGGCTTGGAGTAGCTGGATGGGGCACTCACCTCCTGGAAGGTCATGGCCAGGTCCTGCTCGGGCACCCGCAGCACCCAGGCGTACAGCTCCCGCACTGCACCCACCCGCGCCGCCGACTCGTTGAGGCCAGGGCAGGCTGCAACCCCAGGGACAGGCAGGAGAGAGATGGGGGGGGACATCAGGGATGAATCGCAGGGGCACCATGCTTCTGCCCACCCCAGGGAGGAGCACCCATGCTCTGGGGGAGCAAGGGCAGAGGGTCCCTGTGGAGGGGGTTAAGGCCGAGGGCTGTCCCACCGACACAGGACAACCAGCCCTGGGACCAGGGTGGGAAGCTGAGGCCGGGCTTGCCATCGTCCCCATGGTGGCAAGTGGCATCCCGCAGTGGTCGAGGGCTGTGAGGCGCTTACCTCTGCCTGTGCCTGCCTCCTCCTCCTCCTCCTCCACTTCTGGCAGCTCCGTGGGCACCAGCTCACGTTTCTCCCTTGGTGCGGACCCTGCCACCAAGAGAGGTGTGAAAACCCTGGTGGGGA
>NW_009636952.1:0-580 GCF_000690535.1 Cariama cristata | reverse complement strand
CGGACAACCCGCTGCCCAGTTGACCCCAGACCCCCCCAGGCTCCCGGGGCTCACGGCTCAGTGTGGGGGTCCCTGCCAGCTCTCCGGGTGCCCATCGCAGCTCCGTGGCTTCGAGGGGAGTGCTGAGGTCCAGCTCTTCCCGCAGCTGGGCGAGGAAGGCTCGTCCCTGTCCCACAAGCTCCTCCACTGCCTGCTCACCTTGCTGAAGGGAAGGGAGGGACAGGGTGGGTGGTGGGGCACCCATGGGGCACCCGTGGGCATGGCCGGGTGCAGGGTGGCAGAGTGCAGGGCACAGCTGTGCTGGTGTCAGATGGGGCACTGGGGACACGCGACTGCTTTGTGGCTGTGTTGGGTCGGAACCTAAGCTGCAGGGTCAGACCCATGGCTGGCTCTGCAGTGGTTGAACTGGGAACACTGGTTTCAGCTGGGGAGGGTGAGATGCCCCTTCTGTGGTACCAGAGTGGGAGATGCTGTGGTTGCACAGGGGATGATGGACCTAAGGGGTGTCAGGAAGGGACACAGGAACTGAGGGTGCTTTAGTCCCTGGTGACATCATCACCAGAGGGGAAGGGGCTCCCCC
>NW_009636951.1:489-3792 GCF_000690535.1 Cariama cristata | reverse complement strand
AATATTTATATATATTAAAAAAAAAAAACCTTAACCTTGAAGGCTTCAGGCATAGAAAGACACCAATTTGAGCATCAGAAGGAAGGTATCAGTAATCAGACAGCTTAGAACATTGACCACAGCACAAGCTAGAGAATTTAAGTCAGTAATTATATTCCCTTCACTAGATAAATTTAAGCATATACCAATTCATAATATAAATGTTTGCATTCAATCAAGCTTATAATTAATCAAAAAACAGACTTCCTTGAAGATTCTCAAATAAGACTTGAACTAAAATACTAGCTAGTTAGTACTTCACAGATAAGTACCTCGATACACTTTTCTTCAGAAGATGATTAGCATGTTAATAATCTTTAGTCTCTAAAATATATTTAAAAAGTATCAACCTTTTCCACTATGATGAGGTCTCCAACTTGTATGTCTGAACTCTTAACTTGCACTTTACCTTAAAAGAAAGAAGAAATGTAATCAACTTAGGCAGACATTAATAAAGAGTCACAAGAATATAAATCCCAGAATGTAACTTATACTAAAAGACATTATTGGTTGGTAAAAATGTTACAATTTATACAAAATGGATCTGTGATTAACACGTTAATAAATAGATTTCATCTGTTTAAATAAATGATTCACTGGTTAAAGAAAGTCTAGTTTTGTAACCAGTTAGCTATTGTGGAAGTATTAGAGAAAAAAAAAGAAATGTATGGAAGATGCTCAAGTCTGACCTATAGTATCAATAACAGAGTTGTAAAATTAAAAAAAAGGAGTCTTCCACATCTCCTACTAGACAGTACTTCTATTTCTGACAAGTCAAGAGTTGTTAGGCTTACAGTCCTGGAGCATTCTCACACACATGAGTTGTTAGTCACAGCCAAGTTACCAACAGATAGCCTTGCTTGGCCACTAAAGTTACTGATGTAATTGGCACTGTCTGACTCTTGTTGGCAATTATAATGGAAAAGAGGCAAGTCTCTCTGAAGTCAGAAGAAATGCCTGAAGATTTCATTTTTGAAAAGTAAAATAGCAAAAGTTGAAATAGCAATTTTTCATTCTCTAGTAACTTCTGTGAACAACTCATTCAAAAATATACACAGCACACATACCAATTTAATTTCTGTATGTTCTGTAGGGTATTAATATTTGTAAGACTGTTAAGTTTTAACATTCTTATTTGATGGACTGAAAAACTGAGACAGAGAGGTTAAGCTACTGCCCAAAATGAGTTATTGTTGATCTCATCAGAATTCAGGAGTTTAGTCGCAGATCCTTGCTACAGTTCCAGAAAAGTTGCTTCCCTGAGTTAACAACAAACAAAAAACTAAACCAACCTTGTAGACAAACAAGTCATGACATACGGATATCCCCATCCAAGATGTAACTGGTGATAAATTCAGAACCTACTGACTCAGTATATAAACACATATATATTTACACAGCCTGAGGAGCTGAAACACACACTCATATAAAATATCTTTTCCCATCAGAAACACTATCATGATTCCAAGCAGCAGGTATCTGATCAGTAGGTATCAGATGACAAGTATGCCAAAACATCTTAAGGTGCTAGGGTTCTAAATAAAAATCAGGCTGAACAAATTAGAACAGAATACACACAAAAGCATAGGGTGAGCAGCAATCAGTCTGGAGTTTAATCAAAAGTATTATGAATAGTATATTTGTCAATGTGCACTCTACCATCTCTCAAAGTTATAGTAAGTGTAAAACAAAAACTAAGCTAGGTTCCAAATCCATGAGATGTCCTTATCATAACTCTCAACGAAGAGATCAGGTAGTTAACCTCAAAAAATTCCTTATACTTAGATGTACATTTGTCAAAGGCAGTAAGATTCATGTTACAAGTAATTATTTTCAGTACCTGCTCTTTACAATTGCATTTCATGCAAAAATAACAGTTGTTTTATATTTAATTCAGTCAATAATAAATGTATTCCTGTAGCTAATTTTTAATATGTTTTCCATGACATTATCACTTCTAAGATGTACAATGTCAGAAGAAAATCAGAACTTTTGTTTGACCTGTCTGCAAAGTTATTTCTGAGAGCCAGTCTTTGTTATTGATAATGATCTTTTATACCAGTTCCATTTTTCAGTTGCCAAAAACACCTTCCCCCCGCCCCCAAATATAAAACAAATAATGTCTTCAATCTGACTCCTAACTGTGCCATAACACATTTGTAAGGATGAAGGGAGTAGCAGAAGACTAAGGTATAAAAAAAAAAGCTGTAGCAAGAAACATTAGCACTTCTTACAGGAGTTTCAAGATACCTACGAAAATTAAGTTAGTGTTAATCCCTCAACATTTATTTTTTTTTCAAGTAACTAATACTAAAGCTCAACCACTAAAAGAACAATCTGATACCAAATCAACATACTTGGTTTGCTTAACTGCATGAGCCTGTGAATTCTTTTAATAAATTCTCAAGTTTTGACTAGGAGTCAAAAGGCTGAGGAGTATCAGGGAGTGTGAGAGGGAAATAGATTGGTGGAGCCATGCCCTACCATCCTTGAAATAAATGCAGCAAAGGGACGCTTCGCAAGAAGCAGAGGACCCCACAGCCTCATGTCACCAGGCCAAAAGAGGGGACTCACTAGACAAGGGGGAATGCAGACGGTTCCCTGCTCGGAGAAGCAGACAAAGACTCTCCCAGCCTCCCTTGCCCTCCTGGGTGCCCTTGCACAATAGGTATGAGGCTCTGGAGCTTGAGGACCAGACAAGTGATAATGCAGATGAAAGTCCATCCAGGGGCTTGCCTGGGGCAAGTCAGTCAACCCCGCGCATTAAGACTGCATAAGAGAAGAAAACAAAGGGTAATTGTCATTGGCAACTCCCTTCTGAGGGGAACAGAGGGCCCGATATGCCACCCAGATCCATCCCATAGGGAAGGCTGCTGCCTCCCTGGGGCCTGGGTAAGAGATGTCACCAGGAAACTCCCTGGTCTGGTCCAGCCCTCTGACTATTACCCGCTATTAGCCTTTCAGGTCAGCAGCGATGAGGTTGTGGAGAATAGTCTAAGGGCGATCAAAAGGGACTTCAGGGCACTGGGAAGACTGGTTGAAGGATCAGGAGTGCAGGTAGTGTTTTCCTCTATCCCTTCAGTAGCAGGGAAGAATACTAGAAGGAACAGGAAAACCCATCTGATTAACACCTGGCTCAGAGGCTGGTGCCATCAGTGGAATTTTGGCTTCTTTGATCGTGGGGTGGTTTACAGGGCACTAGGCCTGCTGATGACAGATGGAGTTCACCTGTCTCAAAGAGGGAAAAGGATTCTAGCCCATGAG
>NW_009636951.1:0-390 GCF_000690535.1 Cariama cristata | reverse complement strand
AGTCGTAAAGGGGAGATCGGTAGCCCAGCTGAAGTGCATCTACACCAATGCACGCAGCATGGGCAACAAACAGGAAGGGCTGGAAGCCGTGGTGCAGCAGGAAAGCGACGACATAGTTGCCATCATGGAAACACAGTGGGACAAGTCTCATGACTGGAGTGCTGCAATGAATGGCTGTAAGCTCTTCAGAAGGGATAGGCAAGGAAAGAGAGGCAGCAGAGCGGCTTTATATGTCAGAGGATGTTTTGACTGTCTTGAACTTAACAATGGTGATGATAAGGTCGAGTGCCTTTGGATAAAGATCAGGATATCTGCCTTATTGGCCTCCCCCCGATGGGAGTCTGTTACAGACCACCCAACCCAGGATGAAGAGGTGGATGAAGCGTTCTA
>NW_009636950.1:0-2449 GCF_000690535.1 Cariama cristata | reverse complement strand
AGAGGGACACACAATGGGATGACCGTGACTTTGAACAAATAAATAAAACATGCGACTGTCATTCCCGGCTCTCCCTCGCCCCAGCCCCCACCCTCCCGTCCAACCGTGATTACATTTGCCGTGGTCATTTCCCAAATGTCTGCCTGATAAAAACGCACCCATAGCCCCTCTCACGCCGGCGCTTGCAGCAAGGCCCCTTCCCGTGGCTAGCAATCTGCAGCCCTGCCAATCACCCGCGCTCGCACAGACATGCATGCCGTTTTCATTAGCAGAAATGCTTCACGTTTGATTGTGGCCCCCCAAAATAATCTGTAACTCCGACTCGGCCCACTTAATAAACAACCGCTCCCCCTCGCTGCCGCCTGCGCGGCTGGCGTGGGGCTTCTCCCCCGGCCCCGCTCCCCTGCAAACCCGAGTGTGCGGGGAGAGAGAATACATTTTAATAAGGCTGGGAAGGAGAAAAATGAGTTTGCTCTACAGTTCTGTTCTTTAGGAGCAGAAAAAGGTGAGCATGTTGCAGGGCAGGGAGGGGAAATTTAATATTGAGAGAGATAATGGCAACTATGTTAATATCCGGAATTTTCAATGTACCATAAGTACATTTTGTTTTTCCTTTTAGCACGATTTATAATTAAAGATTTTAATCTGGCTTCACATTGAGTTAATAAGCCCTTTGATTGATTAGGATTCATAAAATTGCCATTTCCCGCTGATGCTTTGTGTTTCTGGGGATGTTCTTTTGAAAAGCTGGGTTAAGGTGAATAGGAAGCAGCCATTGTTTAGGCTGAGCTGTGCCAATTCTGGGAACTCGGGACCGCTTTATGCAGAGTTTGTCCCCAGCAATATCTTGTTGTTCAGCCAAATTAATGCAGATAGAATCTGCTGAGCTACATTTTAGCGATTTTTAGGAAAAACTTTTTTTTAATTTCGGCAGGTGTTGCACACAATTACTGCCATTCTTTACTGACCTGTTCTCGATGAAAGAACTTGGGATTAGAAGCAGAACACTGACTGCTGTTTTGAACACAAAAGGCAAAGTATTAGAAAACAAATATATCTGAATACAGCAGAACCCTGATATCCAGGCTCTCGCCAGTCTTTTAAATTCAGTTTACAGTTCTGTGCCCTAATAGTGTCACCTCCTTTGTTATTAGGGGCCAGCGTAGCAGCAGTCCCCTAGTAAAGGCACTTGTTCTACAAGTAAATGGAATAAAAGGAAGAGGCTGTTTTGCCGTTCTTTGATCGCTTTCTACTTATTTAAATTTTTTGTCAAGTAAATTCCAATAAATTCTAAAGTCTAAATGGAAGAAATGAGAGAGAAGGCTCGTGATTTTTAAGCATCTTGTCGAGTGGAGGCGGGCTGCTTTCTCCCGCTAGATCGTGTGTGTGCGTGCATGCGTGTGTGTGTGTGTGTTAGAGGGGAAAAAAAAAAATCTTTTTTCTTTATTTTTAGCCAGGGTAAAAGTGACCCTCTTTAGCCCCAGAGGGGCCTCACTGTGTGGATTGAATCAGAGCAAATTCCCTTTGTGTTTCCTGCTCCGAGGGGACACGCTATTGTTGAGTGCGGGGCCTCTTGTAACACGGAGCAGCGCAGGAGCGTGAGCAAATCCTTCCCAGATAATGCACAAGTTGTTTCACAATCGATCCGTCCTCCCCTCCCCCAGCATTCACCCCAATTTACTTGGCACAACTATCATTTCCTGGCCCTTTTATTACCATTCAGACATCCTACAAATGCAAACGTTTGGGACAGAAGAAAGGGGCTGGGTGAGGAGAGGGCAGGTTTGGGAGCCCGGGGAGCGTGATGCTGTCGAGCTGCTCGGCTTCTGAGCAAGAGAGCAGATGCCTGGTTAGGGTGAGTGGCAAGCTTTATATGTCAGCACTTCCAGGGGGCTTAATTGGCTTAATTTTTTAATGTAAGTACCTGTTTCCTATTTCTGTTTTACACGAAGATATTTTAAATATATTTTTAATCTTCCCCCGTTAATTTTCCAGCAGCCTCTGAGACGATTTTGCTTTTAGATATCCTGTGCCGGCACAGGCTGACAGTGATGAAAAGATGAAAACCTGGCAATAACACAGGGTTTTGCTTACAAATTGACAAAAACGTCCCTGCCAATCCCCAGTAATTTCCTGCATCTCCATAACTGACCCCATGCATTCAGCGCCGTCAGCGCTGATTGGCGGGTTATAATGTGAACCACGAAGAACATTTATTCCAAAGAAGAAAAACAAACAGAAAAAAAAAACCCCACAAAAATAATTTGCGCCTCTAATTAATAATTTTATACTGCTCAGCATACAAGTTTGCGTAATTAGGGAATGAATATCCATTTAAAGCAAACTCCGTCTTTCCCAAGGCCGGTCACGGGCAATGACGAACAGTCAGGATGATTCCCGGTGCAGTGCTTTACATGGGCTGGCGGTACCTCGGAGTGAATGTCAGCGC
>NW_009636949.1:1532-4852 GCF_000690535.1 Cariama cristata | reverse complement strand
GTGGCAAACCTGGGCGCCCGGCCGCTTCCCTGGGTGGGAGGCTTTGGGTGGGCGATGCCGAATGTCCCCCCAGAGTTAGGTGAGGAGGAAGGAGCCGCCCTTCGGAAGCGCAACTAGTGGCAAAGCCCAGCGGTCAGTCGCTCGCTGAACAAAAGCCTGTACGAGTGGTACGTGTGTTTCCTTCTAATGTAATAATACAAGTTTGGGATTTTTTTTTCTGTAGAAACCTCTGCGTCTTTTTATAGAGAAAAATGTTTGGATGAGAAAACAAAACCAACATAGGGTATGTGTATGTTTTATGCTCCTACCGTGAATCTTGTTTAATCTAAAATAGTTTGCAAACGCTGTCTTATATACGGGTTTTTGTGGTTTGTTGTTTGGTTCTTTTTTTTTTAAGTCAAATGAAATGTAGTAGGCTGGGTATAGGAATTCATACAGCTGATGGCTCTAAGTCTTTCAGACTACCCGACATATGGATCAACCATGCACAGATTTAGCAGGTCTGTCTTTATGTTAAAACGTATACGTGATAAAAATATATGACTGAAGAGAATTTCTGTGGTTAGCGCTGTTTCATTCTGAAATGCTCCAAGACATTCAATAAAATTACGGTTCTTTCCAGAGGATATTCACGAGGAATCGATAACCCTTTTTTTCAGAGAGTTTGTGCATATATTTATTTCTCTGCCATTATGCAATAGGCTTGCAACCGTTTTTTGCCGGTGCAGGTGTTGTTTATTAAAAGGAGCATAGTCATGGCAGGTGTATATTAGACGTTAGCTGAAGGTAAAGATATTAGCCCAAAGCGCCTTCTGACTGGCATTTTTGTATCTTCGCGGCTCGGCGAGGTCTGCGAAGGCAGATGCTAGGCTGCACACCAAGAAAGGGTTTCAGCCCCAATCAGTCAGAGCCCATTTGTCCATCCCTCGTCAGCGGTTCTCATTTAGCCTCTCTGGGAAAAAGAGGAATATAGTTTTCTAGAATCAAAAGTTATCTTTAAATGTTTTTAGAAGTATAGTCAAGGAGTAAGGATGTTTTAATTTCTGATTTTCCAGCTCATGGGTCATATTTGACCAACTGCTTTCAGCAGAAGACATGCCACTTTGTTGAGCTATTTAGGAATCAAAAAGACTGTCTTAATTTAAAACAAGGAGCCTTTGTTTTAGTTGGTGACTGCCTTGTGAAATTTTTCAGTTCTCAGCGGGTTAACCAGGGAACAGGGGCAGAGTCATAATTGGCCTATTTAGAGTATTTTGCATGTGAATAGTGTGTTAGTGAAGCATTACTAAGTCTGTTGTGAGTGACATGGTGATTAGAATTTAGATTAGGGAAAACACATTCTGTACTTTATCAAGTACAGTAATTAGTTCAGTCAGTAAAAGTTGATTACAAGTAACGATAAAGTTAGATTTTTGGTACTTAATTTTAAAATTTCTTTATTAAATGGTAAATTTGTTCTTAATATAAATGGTGGTATCTACACCTGTTTTATTGCGTATCAGAATAATTAAAAGAACAATGTATTCAATGCAGAGTATAATCAGGGGATTTATATATTATGGGTAAGTTTCGGCGTAGTTTATAGCAAATAGAACATTACTCAGGAAATTGTTCTTCTGTCATAGTCTCTTAAAGATTTATAATTTTTCTTACAGCGTGGGTCAGATGTTTTCTGCTCTTTCGTGGAAACCACAGTCCTTTTCGTAGCTGAGAAAATGTTGCGTTTACTAGGATGTATCTTGTTAGTTAATGGTACAGGCATAAAATGGATATATTGAAAGTCCTCTGCTGCTGCTACTGCTACTGCTGTACAATAGCGTTAATTGTTTGGGGTTTTCTGAGGTGCTTTTTTTTCTGATAGCATTGCAAAAAATATTAATAATGCATAATTTTATTTTCACGTTTTAATCACATATTACGTACAGCCTGCTGTGCAGATTTTTATATTTTTATATTGCAGAACCTGATATATTTAATTCACAGATATGAATTTTTCCTTGCACGGGCAGAGACAATGAAGCTGTTTGATGCACACTGAACCAACCGCTCTATCAACGGCGGGATTTTTTTTTTTTTTTAAGTTTTATTATTGTTAAATCCGTGCACTTAACTGTCTTGTTTGCGGCGAAGAAACTAGATTACCTTCAAATATATTAACAGAGGTCCAAAAGTTTTTAAAACATTGATTGCATTTGAATAAGTAGGCAATAAGTTTCCTTTAAATGTAAATAATCGTATTTTAAATTAATTACTTTGTGTTTTCCTGGTAAAGGGAAAGATGCTCAACGGGAAATTTTTGTAATGTCTCCTTTAAAGATTTGGCAGGTTCTTGTTTCCGTGTTTCAGTCGCTTATGAAGGTTTCTTTACCATGTTATTTTTAGGAATGAGAAATAGCTAATGATGAGGAAAGTCGGATTTAACATGCACACGCACACACGTATATATTTTTAATCTTTTAGCAAAGTCTCCTTGGAGGTGACATGGATATTGGCAACCCAGGAGCGCTCTCCCCCACTAAGCCTGGCTCCCAGTACTATCAGTATTCTAGCAATAACCCCCGGCGGAGGCCTCTCCACAGCACCTCTATGGGTGAGTGACTTTGTGTTCAACCTTTTTTTTTTTTTTCTTTTCCATTTCAACAAATAATCGGAGTTTCGTCCTGTTTAGCAATACTTTGAAAGAAATACAATAAGTGGCCGAGCGTACGCGTACGCCGCCAGGACCCTCGGAGGGCTTTTTTAACGTTAGCTGATTGCTCCTCTCCGTCCTCTTTGTCGAGCATGCAAGCAGCCTTAAAAAATCGCTTTTTCAAAGCAAGTCCATGTAAGGCAAAAACAAAGGCCCTGATACTCGAGATCAACGTATGAACAATTTTCCAGCATTTTGCTGTTGGACTCGAGAGCAGTGGCATCCACTCGGTGTTACCAAAACTGCTGCGAGCCTGGCGCGAGTCGGCGGGCAGGGCGATTAGCAGCCGGGTCTGTAGAAAATCTCGGTGCAAAAAAATAAAAAAGCCTGTCTTATGAAGACACCGTTTTGTCTTTTTTCAGAAGTACAAACAAAGAAAGTTCGAAAAGTTCCTCCAGGTTTGCCATCTTCAGTAAGTACCGCTCGTCTGCTCGCTTGCTTGTGATCGCGGTGGCTTTGTTCGGTTGCAGGCAGATAGAAACGAACCCGCTCCCGGGCTCGCAGAGCGCTTGGCGCTAAAGGCTGAGGACAAGGTAAGGAGAGTTAAAAAAATCTCGTCGCTTGTCCCAACTTGGGAGTGATTAATTGCACGGCGGGGACGAGCGCGTGCCGCTCGTGGATTCTCAGCGGC
>NW_009636949.1:0-1516 GCF_000690535.1 Cariama cristata | reverse complement strand
CGGGCGCGGGCGGTGCATACCTGCGCGGGGCGAGCATCCCTTCCGCGTGCCAGCTAGCTGCTTTGTCGGACTGATGATGATTTATGGATTTGCATGTTCAAAATGATGTGCGGAGAGGATTTATGAGAAATTTCCATGGGTCTCAGCCCGGGACGCGGGGCAAACATCTTCATTTTGACGGGAGGTCTCTGAGCTATGGTACCTGCAGCAGAAGCTGGCTGGGGGTGAGCCCAGGTGTCGACCGCTGGGATCCAGCTGCTGCCAGAGGCATTGTGGGTTGCTCAGGCAAAAACGACAGAGCTGGTAATTACCCAGGGTTTTCCCCGTTACTTGAAAGAATATCCCTGATACCTCTTTGTGAGGAGGGTTACAGATGCCATCCAGTGACGCTGGGCACATTTTTCAGGGTTTATCGTGAAATCTTTGCATCGTGCAGGCAGAAGTTGGTGTTTCTCTTGGGTTCGGTGGAGTCTTTTGTTTCGTGATCCAAATAGTTACTCCATTAGTTTTCATTTTTTCATCACTCTGTAAAATCTTTGTGTTTTTTTTCCTGAAAAAGCTGTACCTAGGTGCATTACACCTTTTGAGAGCATTTACTTTTAAATCCATTAACATATGTAGGAAATAGCGGTTTTAAAAGAAGCGATACGACATTTCAGTAACTGTAGCATAAAGAGTAGTATGGCTAAAGGGTGCATTTTATTCTAGTATTTTTATTCTGATTTCTTCTCTGGCATTACGTTAAAAGTACACAATGCATATTTTTGTATCAATATCTGCGAACCGAAAACAGAACCACTCAAGAGGGGAGCGCTTCCCTTTCATACCTGATAACTCTATTTGTTTTATCTCTAAATCTGGTTATTAGGAGGAGCTGAGTGGCAATCAATCTTGCGGAATATATAACAAATTGGCATGTTAATCTCAGATGGGTTTTATGTTTTTACCATAAATCCATGTAAATTTGCAGTTTGCAAACTAGCATACTTTTAAAGCTTCAGTTATTGTAGTGACTGTGCTAAAGAGTAGTTTCATCACTAGTCACTTTATAAATAATAAAATTTAATCTGAGAGAGAAGAGCACATACGAACATTCTAATTTAATTGCACGGACTATTGTAATCTTTATAACGTTAAACAAATACAAACATAAATCTTTCTTCTAAGTTGTTGAAATACGGAAATTCTCAAATGCAAGTTTCTAGTAAAGGGATAATACTATTTTTTTTAATTAAAAATAAGTTCCCACACGTGTATTTTAAATTTATTTCACTATGTGTTTTTTGGTTTTGGTTTTTATTGGACTTCTTTACAGCAATAGCTAATATCCTCCCCAAAGGTTTTTATGAGTACTATTATGCTTGAAGTTAGAGGTGGGTTTAATTTTGATGAAACTTTAGCTTTTCCTAGTTTTTCTGACAACTTCACGTGACCTGTCCCTCCCAGCTCTTTGCGGTTGGAGGCCAGGCTGTAGGTAGAAGGGGTACCAGGGAGCGGAGGCGAGCCTGCTGCGGCA